>NW_027505932.1:0-144390 GCF_021521415.1 Bidens hawaiensis | reverse complement strand
ACCACCACCTGTATGGAGATTAGGACTTTAGAAAACCCATTCCGTACATATTTTCCTCACTAAATAAATTCCTTACCCGACATTATCCCCTAGGAGCCCGTTTGGACCATATTCCTTTTTCGTTTGTTAAACTGAACATTACATACCATTTCAGCCTTGGCCTTTATTTTATTTTTACCTGTGTGATGAAATCCAGTTCGTTATCGAGTTGTATATTTATCGAGTTGTACTTAGTCAGACGAGTTGTAAAATTGTTAAGTTCTGAGTTGTAATTATCAGTCATTTCAATTAGTATTGATGTAAAAAAAAATTGAAAAATCAGGAAAAAGACAAAAAGAAGTTTCAGTTAGTATTTCAGTTGTAAATAGCAGTTGATTATGTAATTAGTTCGTTTATATTCGTGAGTCTGTATATTGGTTTGTTTAACTGGGTTTCATCCACCTGAGTCACTAAATAAGCCTAATCCGCACCCATACCTAAGCCTAATCCGCAACCGGTGATTAATGGGTGGAGATAAGACTGACTTGCAAGCATATTAAGTTGTAACTCATATTAGGTATATTGAGGGCAGAGACATATACTGGCACATCTTTTGCTAGTTCAGATATTGAACCGAGTGGAGTGTTGATAGTGTGAGGGGTATGAACATGTATGCCCTAACCGGAAACAAAGTACACTTGTCTGGGTGATTCTATAGTTTTATGGTAGCGTTAACTTTATTTGTGGGTTGTCAATCTAGAAAGTGTCAGTCTGGGAAACTGGGTATGACCTTAAACCTTGCTAGTATTAATGGTGATAATTGGTTGACCTATGATGGCGGTTAATGTTTACTTTAGAGTTTTGCTTGAGGGCAAGCAAAAGATAAGTGTGGGGATGTGATGTTCGGTTTATTTGTACATATTTATTTGGGTTAACGTAATTGTTTTACTCGTTTAATTTAGGAACTTTGGTACTTCATACATGTTTATTGTGTTTCAGGTCACAAGTACTTAATGCGCTTAATTTGGACCTGTATGAGCATGGAATGAAGACCCAGGATGTCCAGCACGCTTACCGAGGCAGTTAAACGAAGTTGCTGAGAAAAGAGGCCCATCGCGTAGCGCGATGGGTGTTGAAGGTGGGGCATCGCACTACGCGATGCCCTGTAATTTAGACTGCATTGAATTTTGGTCCATCGCGTAGCACGATGGACCAGGATAGGAGGCCATCGCGCTACGCGATGGTCCCCAGAATCGTGAAAGTTAGGGTTTTATTATATAACACATTTGGACGACCCTAGACGCCATTATTCACCTTCCAACCATTATTCACCTTCCAGGCGATTTCCAGAGCAGAAGAGCAAGTCCCGATCATCCCCAATCATCTCTAAGTGTCCTACATGGCCTACCAGATCATAACCAAGGCCCGAAAGATGCCGATGCGCGGCTAGTTTCTTCGAGTCATACCCGGGATGTAGAGTATTGTATCTTCAGTTTTTCTCATGCATTTAGAACGAATTTATTGTAATGATCTTTGATTAATCTATGAGTATTGATGTCTAGTATTATTGTGCACTCAGTCGGTTTAGGTTTATTTCGATCAGAACGATTATTGTGCCAATTGCTACGATAATTGCTTATAGGATTGTTTTGACTAGTTGAATGTGATGAAGCATACGCTTTCCCTTAGTTAAGTCATACTGGCAGGGACTGTTTGATAACCAGTGCCTTGTGTTAGTAAGCGTTGATGCCTAAGGTTTATGTAGTTAGTCAATCGGTATTGATCAGTGATTGTTAATCTGTTAAGTTGCATGAGTTTGCTATTAGGTTAATTACTTGGATTCCTGGGTGTGATTTGTCTTTGTTAATTGATTGAATACGTGATTACTTGGTTGCTTGTTATAACATATAAACCGTTTGCTAGTGTGATTAGCACTTTAATTGAATTACTTCATAAGTTTAGGAATTGATTTCACTTCACACTAACCACATACTCCTGGTGGATACGATACTTGACTTACCCTAACTGCTTAGGTTAATTAGGTTTTTGCATGACTCAAACGACGGTCATCAAGTACGCTTTAGTTTCACTCTCAAAATATTTTAACTCCTGAGTCTCATAATCTTTGAATGCTTTCAGAGTCCACCCCATATTGTCACTTCCAATCAATGGTGCTGCATACACATCGTCGAGAAACCGTACACTACTAGGATGCACAGATCCTAAATGAGCACGGAACCTTTCTTCCCAATAAGCAAAGTCTGACAATTTAACAATTTGAGACATTTGTTATAACTTCCGATTTCATTATCCATGGTTAGCATCTGTTGCAATAATACGTTCTGAGAAGCTAACACATAGTAAGACGCATTTTGCGAAGCCATGATTAAACAACTTTTTAAACTTCAAGGGGCAATTTTGTCAAATCTTCAAAGTTAATTGTTTACTGTTCACATGAATGGACACAGTAACGAATGAGAAAATTACTTAACGAATTACTTTAACGAATGAGTGATATTCGTTAAATGAGAATTATTTTAACGAATGTGTGATATTCGTTAAAGGCTCAACGAATGAGTTTTAGCGAATGGGGTTTAGCGAATGATGTTGAAACTTTAACGGATGAGCCGTTTAGAATTGAACGAATGGGCAGTTAGATCCTTAACGAATCAGTATTCATCTTAACGAATGAGTATTCATCATAACGAATGAATCTTCATCAGGTCAGAACACCAATTTCAAACTTCAAATCCGTCCGAATCAAACTTAAATCCCCTTAAACCTTTATAAAACGGTGCCTAAACCAAATCCAAACCTCATTTACCTAGTCCGAACTAACAAACAAATGTCAGACTGGTTCAATTCTTCATTCAAATCAGTCTCTGTTTCACAAATCGTCAATTGAACTTCAAACTCAATCAATTACTCATGTAACGAATCAATTCAACTCAATTATACTACTTAAATCAACTAATAGCATCGTAGATCAGATCCCTGCGCTCTGATACCACTTGTAAGAGCTTAAAACGATATAGATCTGTAGATAACAACGATCATTTGCTTATTAGGATACGATTAGTGTTGTATACGTTAATATGTATGATGTGTGTATTGAGAGGACAATTCGGCAAAGTGACAAGAGGGAAATCGTAAATATCAGAACTGTTTATAATGAATAGATACAGGGGTTTAAATAGGAAGAAGACCTCATTTGTTAAGATATACTAAACGAATGAGTCATTCGTTACACTTACTTAACAAATAAACATCCTTATTCGTTATTACATTAAAGACAGCGAATGGCCAACATTCGTTATGTTCCATTCGTTAATCTGGGTTAACGAATGGGACGTACATTAGACGAATGTGACACATTCGTTACAGGGTAACGAATGTGCCTTACATTTAGGCATATTTACATTAATAACCCCTATACTATTAGACTATTACATTAACCGATAATAAAGACCGAGACGGACAAAACATGTATCAACATTTGCAGTTACGTTTACCAGAATACCATACACCCTTGGCGTAAACACTTTAACATGAGACACGGAAGGTGATATTGTGCCATTTTCTCTCCTTGTACCATAATCGATTCATTATTCGAAAGAGGAGTTTTAACTACTTCTTCCTTACAAATGATAATACTCAATTAACTCGCCAATGCTGGCATTTACATTGAAGGTTCCTAACTTTACTAGGAGTAGATCAATAAGAATTAGTTGTTCGTTTAAGATAATGAGACAATTTTGGAACATTTGGTTAACAATTATAGGTTTATCGGTAGTGAGTTCTACAGTATAGGGATCTATTAGTTCACTAATCGGTATATTTTTCCAGGGATACGAAGTCAATAGAGACTAAGTCTTCTATCGGTATCTATATTAAATGAAACTGAAGCATATTAGTCAGAATTTACAAAAGTATTCTTTCACCACAATTAAATCTTGTCGTGTACTGTCTGATTCAATCACTAAACGTAGCCTCCAGCCGAGTTAGTCTTTGATTTTTGTTCTTGGTTTAACCAAGGACAGTTCTTTTTGAAGCGTTTCATACTTCCATACTCATAGTAAACATGAGGGTTTGTCATAGTTTGTGATCGAATTGGTTATGATTGGGATAACTGTGAGTGATGAGGTTAGAATGGTCAGTTTGCAGTTTGCAGTGTTCATAATGGTTTCACAGCTACAGGCATAGTATCCAATCTTCCCGCTTTTATGACATGCCTTTATTCAACATACCCTTTAACGAAGGTTCATTATATATGTTTAATTATGAACTAAAGTTAATTGTCGTATTATTTTGAGTTGTAGGGTACGCACGTTTAAATTGTTGTAGCTCTTGTACTCCTGTTTCGTGATTGCTCGTTTTGTACTAGATGATTTCCCGGTACTCTCAACACACCTTTACTGACTGAATTCAAAGTTACCACCCCGGCTTGCGTTCCGGTATTCTCAAAAGTTAAATGGCTAACTGGATTAACTACGGTCTCTACTTCTGAATTACTAACCATAGTATTAGTCGAACCAAATCGTTAGAACGGTTTGTGCATTCCAGTTGACCCGTCCTTTCATTTTAGATTTCATTCCTTGGACAAAATATTTAATTATAAGGGTTTTAAGTCTTTCCCAGGTCATGCGAATAATTGCCTTTTGTTCCCGAATTCGTACAATCGCTTTCTCCCACACAAGGGCGTGGTTAACTAGTGTATTAGTAACATAATTAACGATACAATTTGATGGGAGCTACTGGTACGGATAACAGATTTTATCCTCTCGATCCATTTTACTAATTCATTTGATTCCCTAGTACCACTAGAATTTACATGTTTGCACGACTTAAATCGTTTAAACAAGTATTCCCGTCATGAAGGATCACGGTTGTTACGACTAGTATTCATGTTTGGTAAAAGAGTTTTGTTGCTAAAGGCATTTAGTGGAAGGAATTATTATTATCAGTAGTAGCATTAGTGCCCAATGGGGGAGTATTATTCGTCACAATGTTGTATTTATCATGAAAAAACATTTGTAACTATATTAGTATTAAACAGCGAAATAATATTCGCGGCCACGATAGTGCTTGGCCTTTAATTTGTATTCATTGTTGTATTAATGCTGACAGCGAATCGCGCTGTGATTGTCAGAGTTACTATCCATAGTTTCCGAACAATCGTTTCGGCCACAACTGCCTCAATTCACATATTTGTTTTCTTCGGGGGCCATTTTATAATGATAAACAACTAAACTTCACATAATAGTAATTTTCCCTATAACTCATTGCGCAGGGAATCACATTAGCTAAAAGTCAGGTAATTTCAATAGCAGACACATATTACACATACCAAATCATGTATCCATATACTCAGGATAGTACATATATTTAGCCTAGCAAGGCCATTGTTTGCATATATACCTCGAAAATTGTCATCCCGTGACAAGTAATTTTAACCCGATAAGGGTCAATGTTTGTAGTATTAGATCCAAGTCGTCTCCCATATCAGCATAGCACAATACCAAATGCTTGCATGAAGTATCGAAATTATACACAACATTGTCATACTATCCTTGTCTATTAGAGCACACATTATAATAATCACGAATAGTTCACAACTTGCACAATAATTATTCCGATATAAGCCCATCATTGGGCAGCTATTTTATCCTGCCTCTTCCGTGATTATGCATTTGTTCGTTATGTGTTTAAACAGTATGTTGTAGTCAGAGGCATTTGTATATTCCCCTCGACCTTCGGATGTTATTAAATATAACTACAGAATATTCTTTCATCGGATTATACAGTACCCGCAAGCATATTGGGTCTACCAAAAGTGGGGATTTATTAGTTGGGAGTAAGTATGTTCTCTATAAGCCAAGACTCGTCATTGGTCCGCGGCGTGAGATTTGTCTTCTATGATAAATCTATCGGAGTGGCAACAATATGGGAGAGGTTGAAGATACTCGTATACATATGATTTGATGAGTTTGTTGATTAGGTGGATTTGGCAGAGATGGTTGTACTGATGATATAGAAAACATTTGAACTATAGCATATAAGTAGTATATATGAGTGATTACTGTCTATTGTATATCAAGGATTTCGTAAAGTACTTATTATATTTTGTAATTTCATAAATTGGACTCATCAATAGATATTTTCCTAGGAATAGTGTTTATCCTTGAATGAGAGAAGTGGAAAGATGACTAGAAAACAACTCAATTTGCTGTTAGAAACTGGTATGTGAGATAAAGATTAGGCCCGAATCGAGAAGTGTCGTGTTCCCTTGAGATGGACGTACGTATATCATAACTTCCACAGTCCCTTTCTAGGCCTTGAATTTATGCTGGTTTGCGATTCAATCATACAACAAGGTTTAGTTTGGACTCTCTAGAACGTCCTTGCATTCCCGTTTACAGGCAACATCAGTTCTTTATCTGATATGAGACTACCGATTTCAGCATCTTTCGTTTTCACAATTTGTCATAAAAATAACATTTTTCGAAAGTATGAATCAAAGTAAGGGATATTACTACTTAAAGCCAAATGAAATATATTATTTGTTATGGTCAGGTCCGATATTAATTACGATAAAATATAATAATATTATTATTTTTAATAAAATACAATTTTAAATTAATATTGATTATAATCGAATATAATATTCGTTACATGGAGACTTCGTATTATCAACAGTACAGTACGTACACGTATTCGTACACCTTGTTCCAGATAAGAACGTATGCGTGTTATATATATATATATATATATATATATATATATATATATTTACGATAAAATATATATATCGGACCTGAGTTGATCAAGGGATGTGTAATCATAATGGAAAATATTCTTGATTAAAGGGTGAAAGTAATAAGAAGTGACAATGGAACAATGGAAGAATTATGCACTTCTAAAGGCATATTCCAGCAATACAGTGCACCCAGAACACCTGAACAGAATGGAATTGCAGAAAGAAGAAATAAAACACTAATTGAAGCTGTAAGAACCATGATAGCTGATGCAAATCTACCAGTGACCTTTTGGGAAGAAGCCATTAGTACTACATGCTATGTTCAGAATAGGGTGCTATTGAACAAGACTCACAACAAGACTCCTTATGAGATCATGTTCAAAAGAAAACCTTATGTCAAGTTCCTGAAGCCATTTGGATATAAATGCTCACTTTTGAACACAAAAGACTATCTCAACAAGTTTCAATCCAAATCTTTGGAATGTTTCTTTGTGGGATATTCATCTCAATCCAAGGTTTACAGAGTGTATGTTAAGGAACATATGTGTGTCATTGAGTCCTCAGGCATTATTTTCAATGAAAACTACTTTAAAAATGTTGATGGGCCATAGTGGCTGTTTGATCTGGAGAAGTTAATCAAGTAATTCAAGATCTACACTGAAGACATGGAAAAAAGCCTGTTCAGAACAAGTTTGGAAGAAAAAGGGAAACAAAAACAGATTGATCTAAACAGACTATGGTCTAAGGTAGCTTCTGATGACAAAGAATTCAACTTTGAAAAGAGCACTCATGAGTTAGATGAAAGTGAATGTGCTGGACCTGATCCTGAGGTTGAAATTTCAAATGATGGTCCAAGTGCAGCAGAAAGTGATTAGATGCAAAGTCATTCAGAAGAGACAAATACATTTGAAGACAAATTTCAATCACTTTTTGATTCACTGCATATTGGAAATGTTGAAGCATCTACATCAGGTAATATCAACAACCAATTTGATGAGATTGAAGTAGAGACTCAGGTTGTTGTTCCTGATGAAAACATCTCTAATGTAACGTCCGTATTTTGAGAATTAATAAATAAAAGAAAATTTATTATTTCATGTGTGTCGTTAATTTAATTGTATGATAGTATTGGGTTTAGGCTTGGGAATGGTTAGGAGAAAAGGTTATGGGCCCTAAGCCCCATGGTCCCCTATATAAACCCCAAACTCTACTCCATTTCATTTTCTTCTCACAACACACACACACACACACACACACACTCAAGAACACACACTTTTTCCCTCAAGCACCCGGATCCAATTCGAGCAAAAGAGAGGCTGAATCTTGTCTTCAACTTCATTAAACAACAAGAAACATTTCTTAGATCCATGGGTGTCCAGAATCCGAACCCAAACCCAAGACCAAAAAGGTGAGTTTCGGCAAAAAGGTTAAGTTTTATGGTCGGATTTGACATGCAACTTGACATATTAGTAGATCGGGTTATAAGAAGTTAGAAAAATGTAAGCTTGATGGGCCGAGCGTTAACGGTTTCGTTATAGGACAAAAAGGTGATATCCTAACCTTGTAAAACACGGGTATACAAAGTTGGTACAACCCAAAAACCATAAAAAGGGGTAAAATCGGGTCCTAAGGAGGAGTCACGAAGGAAAATGGCTTTAAAATGGTAAAAACGAAGAAAGAAAAGAATTCTCATCGCACAACCATGGGAAGCGAATGGTCCATGCGAAGCGAAGGGTTTCCATGCGAAAACCTTTCATGCGAATTGTTGTAAAAAAAAACCCGATTCTTTTTTCTGATGCATTTTTGATAAAGGCCTATTAGCTCGACCTCAGCCAGGGGCTCTGCCCCTTGGACCCTGCTAGGGGCCTCCGCCCCTAAACCCCGCTACCAGGGGCGCTGCCCCCGGACCCTAGTTAGTTGAAGGGTTCATTATCATAGATATACGAAATAGTAGTAATAGATAATTTATACCCGTAACTTGGTACACAGTTAGCCGTGCACAGCTAAGGAAGGGCATTACCATTAACTCGGAGAGAAACCGACTCCAGGTGAGTTTCTAGCCCCTTAATCTGTTATGTTTTCGGGGTTGTGTGTATACTACTATGTGTTTAATGAATACACTTACTTTAAGTGGTAAGTGTATGCTACGTAAATGCCTATGAATGATGTATGAATGATATAGAAAGAGTTAGGTATATGTATGTGGAAGTGTATGATTATATATAAATGTGTAAAAGGTTAGCGAAGTGCGTATGAATGTATGGTTTAATGATGGTACGGAATGAAGGGACCAGACCCTTAATATATGTGATGTTAGGGACCACACCGTTACAATATCTGTGATGTTAGGGACCAGACCCTTACAATATCTATAATGTTAGGGACCAGACCCTTATAATATCTGCGATGTTGGGTATCTGTGATGTTAGGGACCAGACTCTAATAATATCTGTGATGATTGAGTAAGAATAGCTTATGGTATACCATTGGGTTTTAGGAAAGAAAGTATGTAAGTACGTATGCATGTATGTAAAGTATGTATGAAGGAAGTAATAATAAGTAATGTATGAATACGTATCTTCGGACGCGTATGAGTAAGGATATGAATGTAATGTATGTTAATTGATTATAGAACTCACTCAGCGTAGCTGCCTTTTAGTATGCACGCAAGTAAATAGGTTGAGGCAGTTGGCTTGAGGAGGGACACATGGCATGAGCTGAAGAGGCTGACATCTATGAAGAAGTGTCATGACTATTTTATATTAATGTTTATGAAAAGACAATTTATATGCTAAAGACAAGATTCGATGTTTTGTAATGTAATGCTTGAAGTTTTAATTATTCCGCAAAAGTTTTAATTAAATATGATTTTAGAACTGTGTTTATGAGTAAATACAACGTCAAAGTAGGGTTATCGAGAACGAGACCTTACATCTAACTTGGATGCTGAAATTGTGGCACCTCAAATCATACAAACCTCCTTAGCTAAAAGAATTCATCCTGCACAAAATATAATTGGTGACTTGCATGAGAGAGTGACAAGAAGTTCATCTGAAAGAGCAAACACTTGTCTTTATGCTTTCTTTTTTTCCCAAGTTGAACCCAAGAACATCAATCAGGCTTTGAAAGACAACAGCTGGGTGGAAGCAATGCAGGAGGAGTTAGCTCAATTCAGGGACTTACATGCTTGGGATTTGGTTGACAAACCCTGAGGAAAATATGTAATTGGCACGAAGTGGGTTTTCAGAAATAAGAAGGATGAAAGAGGGACAGTAATCAAGAATAAAGCAAGACTAGTGGCTCTATGATGCTTACAAGAAGAAGGAGTAGACTTCTAAGAAGTCTTTGCTTCAGTTGCCAGACTAGAAGCCATTAGAATATTCTTAGTATATGCAGCATCCATGAACATCAAAGTCTATCAATTGGATATCAAGTCTGCATTCTTGAATGGGAAGATTGATGAAGAAGTTTATGTGACTCAACCTCCAGGATCTGAAGACCCAATTCATCCCGACAAGGTGTACAAGTTGAGCAAAACATTGTATGGACCACATCAAGCTCTTAGAGCTTGGTATGATGAGCTCTCAAATCACCTTCTAGATAATGGATTCAGTAAAGGATCAATTGACAATACCTTATTCTACAAATGGAACAGAAGAGATCTACTGTTGGTTGAAGTATATGTTGATGACATCATATTTGGATCCTGAAATGAACAAATGTGCAAAGATTTTGAGCAAGTTATGAAATCTAAGTACAAAATGAGCCCAGTGGGAGAAATGAATTTCTTTCCTGGATTGCAAGTGCAACAGAAGACTGATGGAATATTCATCAATCAATCCAAGCATGTGCAAGAAATTCTAACCAAATTCAAATGCCAAGACTATAAGACAGTGTCCACTCCAATGGACACACATGAGAAGATGGTGGCAGATGAAAAGGGGGAGCCTGTTGATCAACATAAATATAGGGCCAAGATAGGTTCACTGATGTATTTGACAGCTTCAAGGCCAGATATCATGTATGCAGTCTGTGTATGTGCAAGATTTCAAGCAAACTCCAAGGTTTCTCACATGTTAGCTGTGAAGAGGATATTCAGATACATGAAAGGAAAACCAGACTTGGGAATCTAGTAACCAAAGAACAACTCCTTTTACCTGACTGCCTTCACTAACAGTGACTATGATGGTTGCAACATGATGCCAATTCTTAGGGAATAGGCTGGTGTCATGGTAATGCAAGAAGCAAACCATAGTGTCCATCTCAACATTGCTACATCTGCCTGCTGTGCACATGTTCTTTAGATCCAAACCAACTACTGGATTATGGTCTGAATTTCTTACTCATTCCTATTTACATTGATAACACTGCTGGAATGTTTATTGTGAAAAATCCTGTCCAACATTCAAAAACTAAGCATATAGAAATTAGGCATCACTTCATTAGGGACTGTAATGAAAAAGGGCTAATAGAAATGAAAAGGGTAGACACCACTGACAATTTGACTGACTTGTTCACCAAACCATTAGACAAAACCATGTTTCATTTTCTATTAAAATGCCTAGGAATGATAAATGCTTACGAAGTCTAATTGCTGATATGTGCTTAGGTGAGATATTAAAATGTCTAACTGTTGATTACTCACTGCATGAATGTATGATTGTGTGACACATGCTTACTGATTATACTTTGTGTGTCTTATGTGTTGTCTGCTTGCAAAAAGTCTACCTGTGTGAAATGATAAATCTGAAATATGCGAGTATGACTATGAAAAATTGTTTGAATCAACTGTTTTGAAATGATCTTTGCTAATTCTGATTGATTCAAGTTTTTCTGATGACTGTGTGCTTGAATGTAAAATCATTCATCTTGGATGAATGTAACTGTTTGAAATTGTTTTTGAAAATATACACCAAGTTTCTAAGTCAAAACAGATCATATTTAATGGACAAAATTGTTTTCAAAATCAAAACTTGAAATGCATTTTCTAAAAGAGATGATGTTTGAAACAATTAAATGATTTTTGACTAAGTAAACTGTTTTTGGTGACATCATTATGAGAAATGATAAGATTATTCAGTTGCAAGCTTTATAGAAGCTTGAAAAGGTTTTGTGATAGAAATAGTATCCAACCTTTGGAAAATGATAGAAAACTGCTTGATTGACCTAACACATTAATTATAGGCTTAAAAGTCCAAAATTCAGTCATTGACACTGCTTGATAATTTTCTATGGTAAGTAGTTGTCCAAGTGATATAAACATAATGATACTGCTAAGTTTGATGTGGGGATACATTTGAAAATCAAAGTCTTTCTCTTTCACATCTCTCCAAATGAAGGGAAGAAAGGTAATTATCCAGTCATACACAAGCCTGTTGATGTATTGGTCACCAAAAACTTTTATCTAAATGATTGAGGAGCTATATATATGCTACTATATAATATATTAAGCTATTATTAAAAAGGGGGGGGGGTTATATAAAAATATGCTAAATATTAAAATTATATATTTATAAAACTATTCAGACTTAAAGGGGCACCAAGGGAACTATAAGGGTGGGGCATTCAAATAAGTCCTAAACACCCTGAATGTAAGGCATGTAAGTCCGGATTGCATGTAAGTCCAACGTTCAACCTTAAAGTCTGATTTTCAATAAAACTGCTCAAACACACAAAAATAGTTTGACCAATGCATCAGAGGGTTAAAGTCAAATTGAGGTGACTTGGAGAAAGCTAAATAAGCCTTGAGAAGAGATTAGGGACAAACTAGCTCTAAAGTGTTGACCATACAAACTTTGGCACTTAATTGAACCCTAAAAAAATCACTAAAGACAATGACAACCATGAAAAGTTCATCTCCACTGTCAACCTGAACTAGGCCACAATAATGCCAACCATGAAGTGTTGTGAAAGTAATTAAACAGTATGATCCTTTGTTGAGATCTTTCTATAAAATGATTTGCTTGAAATATTAGCTGAAATCTGATCTCTTAGTTTACCTTAAACTAATGCTTAGGTCAACTCAGTGTCTAAAAGATTATTTTTGATGAGTTTTGAAGGTTTAAGCAAAATGTTTTTGGTGTGTGACAATGTCTTCACTAAACAAACCTGAATTACTTGACAAAATATGGTCTATTATGACAAAATTGTTTTTGAGCATGTTCTACCAGTTAGATTTTCTCTTTAAGTGTTTCGAGCATGCTTCTGTGCCTGATTTTGACAAACTGTTGCTCTTCGAGCACAATAATATGTAGTGAAATGTTTTCTAAGTCATTCGAGCACATATCATGATCCTCGAGCACAGATCATGTGCTGTAGGTTACTCTAAGTAATTCGAGTACAGATTCTTGCTTCTTTCACATGAATATGCTTTTCGAGCACAAACTTTGCTTGATATATTTTTCTAATTTTTTTCGAGCATGTGTACATATCGAGCACAAGTTTAGTCTTGATAAATTTTTACAAAGTGTTCTCGAGCATGTGTACATATCGAGTACAAGTTGTCTTTTTCGAGCATGTTTGTATTTCGAGCACAAGCTAAGTCATGATAGATTTCTTTAAGTGTTGGTTAGCATGAGAGTATGCTAGATGCTGAGGATTGGATTTACGAACAAAAGAAATGGAATGATAGATTTTGTTAAGTATTTCGAGCATACGACTGTGCTAGATACTTAGGTTTGGCTCTACGAGCACAGGTTAGGAAATGAAAATTTTGCTAAGTGTCTCGAGCATGAGGATACTCTACGAGCATACGTGACCATAGAACAATTCTCTAAGTATGTTCGAGTAGGGTAGATGATTTGGATGTGATTCGAGTACGATTGAATGACTGAATATTTTTCTAAGTACTTCGAGCACATGAGATGTTTGTTATGTTTTCGAGCATAAAGGTTAACTCGAGTAGGTTAAGCTGACTGAATATGTTAAAGTATTTTCGAGTATGATCTTTTGCAAACGAGCATGAATGAATGTATGTGCGTGAAACTGGATTGAAAATTGGTTAAGGCAAGACCTCGAGCACAGTTCTATCTCGAGCAAACATGGAACTAACTGATAAATATTCTAAGTTTTCTCTCGAGCATACATGGTCTCTAGCACACAATTAAATGAACATTTCAAATAACCATTTTCAATTCAAACTATAATCGATCATACTTGGAATAGTACTTTCTAGTATACTGGGAACCAACTGGTTTTGGCTGTATGCTCGAGCATGGGAGGTGCATTATATTTCAAATTCAAATTAAATGACATCTGGCGTGCACTAGACGACAAATCTATGTTGTATAGTCCAAACGTTAGGTATAAAAGAGGGACTTAGAAAGTTTTCCAAACATTTTCCTTTCCCTATCTCAACCTAAACTCATACTACCTCCTTGGTCGTGCTTCCCTAGCTGCTCAAAATCACTCGATTCTGCTCGATTATTGTTCGACGATAGCCATTAGTTCTATTTCGACCTTGGTAAGATATCGATTATCATCTATCGTATCTCCAAGTATCGAAATTAGGGTTTCTATTGAATGACTTACTGATTGTTTATTTGCTTTGTGTAGGCTCGCAAACTGTTACGGAACAGGTTACTGAAGATGAATCTCTTCTTTAACTACAAGCCGCTATTGATTCTGCGATTATGCGTACTGATTATTTTTCTTTCTTTTGCAGAATTGATGGCCATGAGGTTCGAACCCAAGTATAATATGTGTGCCTGGTTGGAAGTGGATGATGAAAATAGGGAGTTGGAGTTCATAGTAAACTTCCTCAACAACTCCAACATCCGGTGGCACTTACAGAAAACCCAATCATTTATAGAAATCATATAATAGATTTCTGGGGTTCTGCTACTTATGTGAATGATATCAATGGAAGGACAATAGAAGCATCTGTTTTGAATCAGGATATTGAAATTACTGAAGCATCCATTAGAGTAGCTTTGCAACTAAATGAAAATCATCAAGAGCAGCTCATGTACTCCACACAGAGACTGTTGATAATATTCCAAGAGGTGCTAGGTTATCAGGTAGTCGTCCATGAAGGTCAATTCCAAAAGGGGAGCTTTCCATTGTTGTACAGATTTTTAATACATCATGTGATTCAATCCTTATCTCCTCGAAGGGGAACTTGGACCTTGATGAGCAAGGAGTTAGCAACAATGATTGTTGCAATATTGCTCAACCAACCATTCAATTTTTCAAGATTTATATTCAATGGTTTGGTTAGCAATGTTGAGAAGGAAGCACATCCAAGATTTCTAATGTATCAAAGATTCCTTCAAATCCTTATCAATAGATCCTTGAAAGGCTTGAACTTGGCTGGAGAAACATTGAGGCTGTAAGATCCGAACATTTCAAAATAATCAAGGTTGCAAGAAGTCAATTCAATGAGAATGCTGAAAGGGATATCCTTCCTTGGTTACTTGATCCAAACATTGAAGTGATGCAAGTACCTGCCTCTCCTGAACAGAGTGAAGATGAAGAGGAGGAGGATGAGAGTGATGAAGATAATGATGATGATGATGATCAGAATGTTGGTGATGATGGTGTGGGAGCTGAGCGTATAGTAGTTGAGCCATAGGCAGAGCAAGTGATAGATGAGCCTGATGTCCAACAGATTGCCTATGAGGCTCACAATGATGATGATGTGGGTGATAATGTTGAGGTTGAAGAACAAGTTAAGGAGCCGGAAGTGGATTCAAGGGGACTGGAAACTGAAGAAACTGATAATGATGTCTTTAGTGCCAATGTGGTGTCCAATGTGATTGACTCTATTCAAAAGAATACACCACCTGACTCTCCAGGCCTAGTTGAAGACAGTGATGATACATCCTCACTCGCATCAGCCCAAGCCTATGATTCTGTGCATTCATCTCCTGCTGCCACTGAACCTCTTATGTTGTGACAATTGAGACAAACCAGGTACATCTCTGTAAATAATTACCGATTAAACGAATAAACGCTTATTACGTAACGGACGAACGATTAACTGAATGGGTCTGGTTATGACCCAGATATTTTGGAGGGCCATCTATAAGTGATATATGTTTAATATAAGCTAGTATATTAGTATTATGGCCTTAGTTCGATAGCAAACAAGTTAAACGAAAACATGCTCGTTTAACTACCCGCTATATATTTAAACGCGAAAGATAGTTACAAACAAAGCATTGTATCATCCGTTAAGCTGAAAAAGATTTACCAAACATTTATTTGAAATGTTTTAAGCGATCTGTGAAAATATTTTCTATTTTTACAAACGTATAATATGTTTTTATAAATTTACACAAAATTAGTTGGAAAACACTCGTTTTCACGCTGTTTGTTGTACTCGACATATTTTTCGCGCCAAAAACCGAACCAAAAATAAATTTGAACTTGGGCTTTAACGTGTGGGTTTGCAAATTAATATTTTTTGACAAAATGGGCCAGGGGGGGGGGGGCAAGCCAAATCCCGGCCGCAATGGGGAACCCCCCCCCCCCCCTTGGGTTTCTTTCTTTTTATTTAAATATGTAAGATATTTTTTAAGCCTCAAACTTGAAAATTTCTGGAAAACACACTCTGTTCTTCAACGACACACCAAAAGGCTCTAGGTAAATTCATATTTTTCATCATTTTTTACATGTTTTAATAAGGTTTAATACCATATAAACATAGTTTAATTGCTAAAAATCATTCCTAACTATGTAAAAATCCTAAAAATGGTCCAAAAACATGTTTTAATCATACACATGGTTAGGAACCTGGATCGATAGTTTTGTTTTTTTTTTTTTGCCATAAACACGGATTAGAGGGTTTAAACGGCGTTTTTACAGTTCAAAAGTTCGGTTTAGTACCCTAGCCGAAACCCTAAGTTAAGGGGCTGTTATGTTGATGAAACTTGCTTGATTTGTGATTTAGGACTTGTATCTAGCCTACATAGAAGCACAAGAACCAAAAACTTGATTTGAAGGACGAAAACGAACCAAAACCGTTAAGGTAATATCAGATCACTCGTTTATGGGCTGTTCAGGATTAAATTGTGATGTGCATATTTTTTGGTCATAAAATTTTGCAGGGAAATCACAGACCATATTATTGAGTCCCTGTTCAAATTTGATAATTTTTCGACCATCCGAGAATATTTGGCAAATTTATTACCGAATTTGGACATTTATTTGGGAAAAATAGTTAACATGATTAAAAAATTATGAAATTTCGTGGGGAACTCATATTTGGTATATTTGATTACATATGAAATTTGGGAGCATTTTGAAAAGCCTAAGTAGGTTTCGTGCATGTGCGTTTAATTGAATTTTCATAGTCGTTTTTGGCTTGTAAATGATATTTGGCAAGATTGTTGGTGTTTGGAATTTTTCCAGATTGTTTTGGAACATATTCTGATCACTCAAAATATTTTTTTTTGAATTTTTGGAGAGTGTTTGGTATAAACGGACGATTTTTGGGCTAAATATAGTAGTTAAAATGAATTTATAATCAGTAAATAATTTCAGAAATATTTTTATAAAAATCTACATATTTTAATTGATAAGTGGCTAAATTTTTATAATTTAAGGATTAACGGATAATTAATTGTGCTAATTTAAAGATTAAACAAGTTCAATTCTGATATAAACCGATGAGTTCGTGATTAGCGAACCTGTTGGAATATCAGAACATCAAGAGTGATCAAAAATCATATTTTTGGATTAATTAAGTAAAAACTTGAACTTTTTATGAGAAATCTGGACAACTTGGATAAATTTTGCGTAATTTCTGTAAATCAAACTGAATAAACGGAAACGAGCCCGTAGCAAATCCAGAACCCCAATATGTGATATTTCTTTATATCTTAATCATTTTATCAACCAACACATTTACCCAAGCTTACTTCCCCATAACTGTTTTCTAAACGCATAAACGAACAACTTGGCCCAGCTGGGAAAACGGGGAAACTGAGCAAAGTTCGGTTTTAAGTATTAGACATTGAACAACATCACAATCTAAGCCTATTGACGCTTTCTGGGTGTTACAGCTACACCCAGACTAGCTATACAGCCTAGCTTAGTATAAAGATTATAATAATATTAAAATATTAATATTATTATAATATTGATTATAGGGACTAGTGATAGCAAATCAAGTGAACTACGAGTTGATGCACTATTGTAGACCGACTAAATCGTGAAGTTCATGACCCCACTTTAAACTGTTTTTACGAACTTTTGGGGTGAAAAACATGTTGATATATATTTATATACTCTGAATTGTTTGATGATGGGAATTATCTAAGTGATAACACACAAAAGTCCCCATGAACACAGTGATTAACTTCGAGCCGGTGGCTTGTGAATAGTACTATTGGTTTGACAAACCCAAACGGAATTGGCCTGGTTGCTGTGTCACATACCGCCGTTTGCACATGACCATACTTATACAAACAGGCTATGTAGTGTTAGACATAGCTACCAGGGCATGTTATGGGCGGAAGGGGAGCCACAGTGGTTGATTGGGCGTGGGAGATGGATGCACGCAGCACAGACAGTCAAGGCTTCACTGTAGCTTAGCATAATTACATCATAAACATACAAACAAACGTACTTGTGAATGTACATACATACATACATACTTGCGTATTTACAAGCTATGATTGTTGTACGCACAACTGATTTTTTTGAAACTCGTGAAACTCACCAACTATTTGTAGTTGACCCATTTTAACATGTTTTTCAGGTATACCAGACTTGGACTAGAAAGTCAATGTGCTACGTGTTTGACTTGCGATCAATGCTGATGCAAGTGTGCTAGGAAGAAGTAAAGTCGCTTAACGCATTGGATTTAGTTTGTATCACCTATTTGTAAACAAAGTTAGATCGATGTAAAATATTGTAAACTAGTTTATATTGTTCTTTATAAACAATGTGATTGATACCAGAGGTGTCTGTTACATTTATGTTTTTACGCTTCCTCAAATCGCTCAACGGGGTGTGACAGAAGTTAGTATCAGAGCCATTGGTTATAAAAATTATGTTATCCCTTAGGATACCTAAAATATAATCGTAGGCTCGATTAACACTGGGAAAATAAATAATATTTAATATTATATACTGATGGATGCCAGGATGAACTTGTAGGGCTAGTGGGTTATTGTGGTCCGGAACATAATAATAGACTTGCTTGTACGAGGGAATTCGGGGAGAAGTCACCGAACGTATGGGTAGGTAAAAATGACAACATATGTGAACAAAACGTAATGCTGAGTATGTGTAATATATATATATATATATATATATATATATATATATATATATATATATAAATACCCATGAGAATCTTGAATAGTCATATGTTATAACAAGGCAGAATCTCTTCTTGCCAATGCTTGGGACACTAACAGGTCCAAACAGATCCATGTGCAACAGTTCAAGTACCTCATCAATTAAGTTAATCATTTTGCTTTTGTGAGAGGACTTGTGTTGCTTCCCTTTGATGCATGAAGAGCACTTTTCTTCCAGCTTGAATTCTTTTGTAGGAAGTCCTATAGCATGCTCTCCTTTCACCAATCTGTTTATGTTCTTGAGATTTATATGGCACATCTTTCTATGCCACATCTTTGTTTGATTTTCAGTTGCCTTGGAAACAAAACATGCACCACCTCTAGAGACAACATTCTTCATTCTCAGTTCATAGAGGCTTCCATTCCTTAGAGCCATCATCATTATCATTTCTGGTGGGATGATAAATTCAGGCTTCAGGATGAGACAATGTGCATCATTAAAAGCAACCTTGTATCCTTTATCACATACTTGAGAAACACTAAGCAGATTGTATTGTAGTCTTTCAACATACAGCACATTCTCAAATGATACTTTGCCATTGGTCCGTGTGCCTCTTCCTACAAACTTCCCTCCATTTTCATCACCACCAAAGGCTACTGGTCCTTCATATTTTTGTTCATAATTCACAAGTGCTTCTCTGTTGCAGGTCATGTGCTTGGAACATCCACTGTCCATGTACCATATATCATTTCCATTTGAGGAATGTTCCTGCACATACAGACACAAGAAGATCAGTTACAGTCTGAGTTACAAACTTCATCAGTTTGTAAGTCAGAGTCAGCTGGAACTTCAACAGGGGTTGGAACTGGATCTTCATGTATTATTTCACATGATTCATCAGAATCATATTTATTTTCAACAATAGCTTCAACATTCTTCACTTCAACTTGTTCAATCACAGTCTCCATCTTCTTCAATACCTGTTCCTTTGTTTTCCACTGAAAGCCTTTAGGTTCAAAACCTTGTTTCAGGAGAAACTTCTCATCTCCATTCAGAACCCCCAGTCTCATTTTTCCTTTTTCTTTCATGCAAGGTTTCTTACTTTTGACAGTCTTTTCTGATTAGCTTGATTTTTCATTTAGTTTCAAAACTGTCTTCAACCTATCTTCCAGCTTCAGTCTCTTAGCTTCATCATCTGATGGATCATTCTCTTCATTCAGATACCTTTCATACATTTGCTTGTATACTTTCATGTCCAATCCACAGAACATGTCAGGACTGAAGCATTCCTCTTCTTGTTCCACCCAACAAGAATCAGTGTGATGTCCATAGGCATCACATTTTCTGCACCACACCTTGGCAAAACTTCCCATAGATTCTAGTAATTGTTTGTCTTTGATTCTGTCACTAGGTTTAGGAAAGTCAAAACCCACGGAGGTTTTTGGATACAAAGACTTGCTGAACTCCATTTTGATAGGTCTATTTACTTCAGGAATCTGTGGATACTTTTCTTTCACAAATTTTATGAACTTCAGTTTTGCAGGTGTACCAGATGAGCTCACATCCTTTTCTTCCACATATCTTCTTCTTGGCTCATAATCAACATCGCCAATGTCAAAGAGTTCATGATTTGAGAACACAGGGTAGATAGGAGCATAGAACTCTTCATTTGAGTGGCTTCTTTATTGATTATTATTGTTCTTGGATTGAGGCCTCTCACAGATATCAAACACCTTGTGTTCCCTTCTCATCTGTTCATAGTGTTTCTTCAGCTTGGGAGTCACTTTTGGCATCTTTGGTAGTTGATCACCACTTTTCTTCTCTGAGGTCGTCTTCTTCCTCTTGTGATCAGATGATCATTCACTTCTGCAGCTGCAAGTGCTCTCTTCACTAGAATATTCACCCCATTTCTTCTTAGCTGCATCTTGCTTCATTTCCTTTTCAGGTGATGTAGTTGTTTCCTTCATCACAAATTCACCCTCTTTGTTAACTGTCACATTTACATACTTCTCCATAAATTCTTTCTTGTCTTCAAACACGCTTTTAAATTACTTCAAGTATTCTTCTCTGTTTTCTTTATCAACCTTCAATGGATACTTGTCACAAAATGGTGGTGGAACCTTCTTATACTTCAATTCTGGACTCATCTTTTCCATATATCCCACTATGTTTCCTGTTGAGACAAGATTCTTCAAGAATTCCATTTGTATCAACAACTCTAAGTTCTTGAGCTTCTCTTCAGTATAAATCTTCTTCAGCCCCTCAATTTCAGCATGCATCCTTGATTGAGTCATGTAAGCTTGCATGCAGTCTTCTTCAAGGCTCTTGATTTGATTTTCATATGTTGCTTCACTAGCCATATACACATTCATCATAACTTCGTTTCTTCCACACTCAGATTTCCAGTTTCCAACTTCCTTGTTGAGATCATCAATAATTAAAAGTAGTTCAGAAATAGAATGTTCAGAGTGTACCTGTGAGTTGGAGGATTCTCCTTTTTCATGCACTACAGCCATGTATGCAACATTGGCCTTCTCAATATCTGCAGCATGATTTCTCCAATCAAATTGACCATCTTGAGGCACCATTGTCATTGCCACATTCCCTTGATCCCTATTCTGGTTTACAGCAGCATTTCCCCTGTTCTGGTTGCCCTGTATCTGCAACTGGTTGTGTTTTTGTTGAGGCTGTTGCTGTTAAGGCCTGTTTTGATGCTGATAGGGATTATGATTTGTGGGTTGGTTTCTCTGTTGGTAGCCTTGATAGTTTTGATGCTGGTTTTGGTAGAATTGTGCTTGATTCACTTGATTTCCAAACTGTTTTGGTAAACTGCATTCCTTTGCAAAATGACCTGTATTCTGGCAGTTGTAGCAGATGGCTTTTGACTTGTCAAAACCTATTCTGTCATTGGGTCCAGAAATGGTTGACCTCCCAGTCTATTGTATAGTCTTTTACTTCTTACATCCAACATTGCAGCCTGCTACTTTAGATCCATATCTTCAAGGTCATCTGCATTAATTTGCTCTAAATCCTCTTGCACCACACTTGTGTGTATCAGATTCTTTGCAACAAAGGCATTATAGGAATCAGTAAACATTGAGAATAATGCTTGGTAATCAGTCCCTTGACTTGAACTCTGAACAAATGGAGGATGTCTACTGTCAGTTAAGGCATTGTCATCTTCAATCATTTGGACATTAAACCTTGATTGGCTTCCTCCACACATTGATCTTGTTTCAGCTGGCTCTTCCACTATTGGCTGCTGCTGAGACTTGATAGAGAGATTGCCCATTGGTGCAACTAATCCATTTGTCATTAGGAAGCTTGGCCTCTCTTCCTTAATCATATTGTTCTCAATCATTCCATGCTCAGCGACCTGTAGAAATGATGTGACATCATCCAACTTGAAATTTGGAAAATTGACTTTCTCTTTGATGAACTTGTTGGCTGTATACCATTCACCAAACAAAGAAGACAGTAATTTCTTATTTAGTTCAAAATCAGAAATCTGCATATCAGTGGTTCTAATCTCATTTGCAATAGCCATAAACCTCTGCAACACAGATTTAAGCCTTTCACCTTCTTTAAACTTGAATCTGTCAAGCTGTTGCTTCAATCTGTCCTTTTTTATATCTCTTAGCTCAACATTTCCTTCAAACATGTCTACCACAGCATTATATATATCTCTTGCGTTGGTGTGATGATTCACACTTGTCAATATTTCCCATGAGAGACCTAATTTCAGCATTGACAGTGCTTGTCATCTCTTTTCTTCATTTGTCTCTCAATAGCTAGATTGTTTCCAGTTGCTTCAGAAGGAACATAGGGTCCATTTTGGATAGAAACCCAAAATTCTGTGTCATTATAGTTCACAACAGCCTCAAACACCACTTTCCATTTTACGTGATTTTCCTGACCGAGTAACCTTGGAATCTTGTTTGTAGAGATTTCTTGGTCATCCATTTCTTCATATCTGGACTTTTACAAACGAAAACCCTTTAAAGAGTCAAACTTTACTTCAAAACCTTTAGTCCTGTGGCCTTCAGTGAGCTTCCAAATCTCTGATACCACTTGTCAGGACCGGACATGGTGCAAACCTTAATAGGTTGTCAAGAATACACAGATCTAATAAACCCAAAGGCCTATTGAATATCCCGACGGAATCAAGATATTCAACAGATGGGAGTGAAGGAATGAATAATAATATATATTCGGTAAGAACAATAATCAAAGACAAAGATTCACCATATTGAATATATCATTAATGTAACAGTGAAAGGAATGTCTAGGGTTTTGTGAAGGCAGCGCCTGTACGAGAAAACACAAAAGGAATATTCGCTGGAATATTTGTGCTCTTGTATTCTGTGCCAATCCATGCATACAATAAATGGAAACCTATGACACTATTTATAGGCCCCTAACATTCCTTCTAGAATACCCTAATCATTACATAATGAGTGACAAATGAAATACAAATGTAGACAAGTCTTCGAGTAAGGTATATCTTGTTCGAGCAGACTTGATATGCACAGCATACTCGATGAAATTCTTCGAGCACACTTTATTAAAATATTTTCTGATAGAAAATATTCTCCTCTAGCACGCTTCAATCTTCTCAACCAATCCTTGCTTTGCTCGAATAGGTACATTGAGCAAGCATATTTTTCTTGATGTCTTCAATCCTGCCTTGGAGACTTATTTGAACAATCTTCAGCAAGCTCGGACGCAAAGCTTGCTTGGGACTGAACTATGCTCGAAGTCTATACATACAACATTTGGCATCTTCTTTATTGGCATCCATACTCGACCCACCAATGTGTTCGGATCACTTGGTTTAAGCTAGATGATTAAGTTGTTTGCTCAATTGGAAATCCATACTCGATGAAGAACACTCTTGCTCGGCGAAGTGTAGCTTTCTCGAAGCCTTCAACACTTAGAATATTTCACTGAAGTTGGTCAGAAACACCATGCTTGAGGTAGTAAAACCATACTCGATGGTCCAAGCTTGCTCGTAGTCCATACTTAGCCAATTTCTTGAGGAGGTTGAGAAGATTCCAATCTTCCTTGCAAATATCCGACTCAACAAGAAATCCAAAGTTCCATAATCAGCATAATGGAGATGATCTAGTAGGCAGTGGCCCGTCAGTGATACAAAGGCCATTCAAGAATAAAAAAGATAAATATAAAAAATGGGATGTGGAGGATTTTTAAAATGAAAAAAAAAATATTATTAAAGTTTATTTCAATTAAATTATATTAGTAAAGATAAATAATGGAATGGAATACTTTAATAACTTAGTCGACATCAGCTTGACCGTAATGTATGTTACTTCAACGTTAAACATATGAAGGTGTATATTAGTGAAGGGATGGGTCTTTCATGGGAGGATGATGGTTGGACTTGCAGAAGGCGAAATGTATAAGATTTTTATTCTTATTATTATAAATCATATTTTTTTATAATGTTTAGTCAACTTTAAGTTTAATACATAGAGATATGTATGCATTTTGTATTGTTTTTCCAACAATTTATTACATTTTTCACGTTTATGATTTTATAGTATAATGTGTAGGTGTTTATGACTAGAGTTGTATGATCTTTTTTTCATGTATAATGTATTATGTTGTTAATCATGTTATCACCTGCACATAGTGAAATTTATGTGTAAAAGCTACATTTAATGCAGTTTATATGTATTTTTTGTGTAGGTTATATGTGTTAGTTGGTAATTAAATTGTAAGGCCCCGAACTCGGGCACCTTATGTAGCATCTCAGATTTTTCGTATATGTATTTGTTTATGTTTAAACCGATTCAGGAAGGTAATTCAGATCTTTCAAACTATTTAAAACTTGTATTTACTGGTGTTTAACTTCGTTTAACTTATTTTATAATTTCATAACTTTAAGTAATGCCAAATAGCCCTTAAAATCTCTTAAAATTTGCTTAAAATGGCTAAAACTGCATTTTCGGAACTTCAGGACCAAAATTGACAAAACAAAAGTGGTCAGAAATATCCCCTCACCGCGTAGCGCGACCAGGAACCCCATAGTGGTTGCGAGGTGCGGCCAAAGCATCAGATCAGCAAAATCTTTCCTTTGTTAGTTCCTAACTCGTGTTTAATGCAATATCGCTTATTTTTGGACCAAGTTGCGTGCTTTAAGCTCCAAGAAAACCCTCCTAGACTTGTTGCATGCCCATATACATTAGCCCCTTCTTCAAGAATGAATTTTGGTTTATTTTCAGTTGATTTGCTCATTAAACGAGATCGTGTTGCTTAAACGAGTTATTTGACTAAAATTAGCCTTTTTTTACTAATTCTATATAAACAAGACCATTATAATCTGCAAACCTCTTCCCTAAACCCTAATATCTAATATAGCAGTCATCACCCTCAAGAAACACACGTTTCCCTCTGTGTTCTTTGCTATTTTATTCAAGACTGTTCGTGTTCGAGTTGACTTTGTTATTTTCCCGGTGTTTGACTCCGTTTTCTCAATAATCTAATCACTTTCTGGGTAAGTTTTCTTCTATAAAGTTATTCTTTATTGTTCAATGATCAATAAACCTCAATCAATTTCTGTAATTGAGGGGAATTGACGGTTCAATTGGACTCTAACCCGTTTAAGGGCATATTGGTCAACAACGTTGACTAATCGATTTCGATCACTTTTGGTCGGAAACGACTCGGTCCAAAATACTTTTAATTTTATCACAAGATTTTGAGTGTACAGACCAAAACCTGACTCCCGACTCACTCTTCGGATTCTGGTCAGTACCAGCTCGCTTATTTACTGAAAATCTCATAATCGGGGTTCTAGATATCCGTTTGGGATGATTCCAGTGGCTATGTTCTCAGTTTTAATTGTAGTTTATTGTCTCAATGTTTCAGGCCTGGTCATATTAACTCGGTCAGCGCATTAAAAGTTCATTTTCTTATTTTATTCTTATTATCTTGCAAACTCTCCTAAGCAATAAGGTGAGAAGTCATTCCCCACTTTTTACAGCTTTTAAACGTTTGGGGACACTTGTATACTTATCAGTATTTACATATTATATATTATTCGAACTAGAAAACTATGAGTGTTATGTGTTATCAATTGAATGATTAATTGTTATTGGTTTAGTTGTTTTATTTTATTGTTTTTCGGAGAAGTCCATTGGAAGTCTAGCAAGTCAGTATATTATGCGCCGTCTTAGTAGGCAAAGACCGATTCGCTAGGCAATGGTCAACAGACACCCATATTTGTATATGTTTTGACATAGTAGCCATAGCACGTGTTCGAGAGGCATGGTCAACTGGCACCTTTTATTTGCTCATGGTTTGATTGATTTATACTCACAACATCAGTTTTGCTCATTTTAATTATATATTATTATATCAAAACTGGTGACTTTTCTCACTCAACCTCGTGTTAACAAATCTATATTATTTTGTGCGCATTTGTAGGTTATCATTTGGTTTGAAGCTAAGGTAAAGAAACACTTAAAGAGACCTTAGTTAATGAAATAAAAGATATCTTTGTTATATTTTTGATTTGGTAATTTGTTAAAACTTTGTGTAGTTGATTGAAATTTTGGAATTAATAAATAATTAGATATTGTCATATTAAATTGTATGATAGTACCTTATGAAGTGTGAATCAACGGTTCGCACCCCATCATTTCCGCCTTAGGTTGGGGTGCGACACCTTACTTACAGTTGGATTTATACTTGAACACAGCTTAAATGTCAGAGTTTACAAGAACTTTCGCCGAATAAAAATGTATTTATATAGAACTTTCTAAAACAAATCTTTAGATGCAAACACCATGTGGATAACCTTGCATGCACTCCAAGATCCTTAACTTTCTTTTATCAACCACTTGTGTGCATACTAAAAGTCAGCTATGCTGAGTGAGTTATAGTTTAACAGGCACATGTCATACTTACACATTCATCCTTATACGTATCCAAATATGCACATACCATTCTTCACTTGTTCCACATACATATATTCCTACAAGCCTATTAAACATTCTTAGCACATTCACATTCAACACTTTCCTTAACCAACCAAGAGTAGGTTCATAGTCCACCGTCTATACCTATACTCAAGGTCGTGAACACGTACAAGGTCCGCAGTCCTTACCAGTGTTCATCATTCATGGTACTTACAAGGTTTGTTGTCTTTTACCAACATACATTAACGTCATATACAAGGTCCATCGTCCTTCCCTATGATGACACCTACATCATAGCACGTACGAGGTCCACAATCCTCCCCTATGCTACCACATTACATTTACAGTATATATAAGGTCCACGATCTCTTCCTATGCTGACATCTAACAACTACAACACATATAAGGTCCACAATCCTTATGTACGCTAACACATTACATCCACAACATGTATAAGGTCCACACTCCTTATCTATGTTAACACATACCATATTTACGCCCAACGGAAGTTAGACAGATTTGCCATCCTAACTTCCAATGTCTTACATATAACATATATAATTTAATGGAAAATTGGTTTTAAATAATCCCAACCTATACCCTATTAACAAATAACAGTCCGCATTTAACATTTAGGTGGTGGCGGTCCCAATGAAAGGTGTATTTATTTATAACGGTCCACGACTAACAGAACCTTAACGCCGTTAGTTGCAAGTCGTCGAAAAAATGTTTTTAGCCGGAAAAATCACATTTTTCGTTAGAAAACTTAATCTTTTCATTGAAACCTCTTTGTAACCTTAGATCAGACCTTTATGAACATTTTTTTCGTAAAAGACTCAGTTGCTGAGGTTACTGGAACCTTAAAAACACCGTCGAAGTCCATTGTGATGCTCAAGTGGTGCTGGCAATTGGTTTCCTCTCTGACAAAAAGATGCAACAACTACAAAGAATTAGGGATAATATACAGAAAAAGAGGCAGCTTAATTTCAAAAGGAGTCGGCTAATCACCGACACGTGGCACATAATAACTTTTTCAAAAGAAACAGATTAGTCAAGGGACACGGGGCATAAATAACTTTTTGTTTATTAGATTGGGGATTAAAAATGAACATCAAAATTTGAACATGCATATGGAAAAGAAGTTACAATTAATTAATTATAGAAGAAGAAGACCGGCTCTAGGTCTCATAAATGAGACACGACTAAAATTTAACTTGAAATATTCTAATGTTATGATTATTAGAAAATTTTAATGTTTGCACAACGACAACATTTTAATTTAATTGCTAAGCTTCTTTTGAATCTATCTAACATGTTTGTCTTAAGATTTAAAAACTCGACTTTCAAATAAATGAAACACCATTTCACACTCAGATACCATGTGTCAAATGCCCATTGGTTACACAAATACAACTACTTCAAATATATTTTATTAAATTTTAAACATGATATAATTTAAAATATATTTTTGTTGTACGCATATAAACTTAAATTTAGAAAAAAATACGTAAAATACAATATCATTATTTTTACTTGTCAGTTATTTTCTTGTTTTTATTATTAATGAATTAATGTGCGTCTCCCAAGTCGTTATGAGTTTAAATGTGGATTTTATTATAAAAAAATTATGCACATTTAACAATATATTCAAAATTAATATATGTGGTATTGGTATTCTTTATCTTCATCATTCGTATTTAATATTGCACATAAATTCAGTTAGCACATTCATTTTAGTAATAAATTTTATAAAGATATACATAAAATAAAATGAACAAAAAAATCTACTATATTATTAAAACAACACAATTCTTTCAGATGTCATTCAACTAGACCCTGCATATACACTGCCAAGTGTACAAGTTTCTATTTTATAATTTTCACCTTATGAATGATAAAATAAAAAATATGTTGTTGGTGAAAATCAAACTCGTTACCTTGCGTTTAAAATGTTTGTGGCTTACTAACTCAACTAAAATGAATCGATGGTAACATTTTAGTTTTCTTAATTGGTAAAGATTCACAGCCTTTCATTTTCATTTTCTAATAAAAATACAAATTATTCTTACTAATCTATGTATTTTAGAAATTATTTATATGTTATGAATTCATAAGATATGTTATTATACATATTATTCAGTTTAACTTTTTTATTATATTTTTTTAACTACCCGTGTATTACACGTATTATATCCTAGTTTATAGTAAAATACAAATCTAAAATGCATTACTATTTTAATGCACAGGATATTTCTTAGCAAAGCATACCTAAGACAAAAAAAAATCATTATTATAACTTGCTACCATTATTACTTATATTTAATAATCAACATGACGACCGATATCTTTACTCCATTATTAATGTGCGTCTCCCAAGTTGTTAAGAGTTTATGTGTGTTATTTTGCTATTTAATGTTATGTATACAAGTATTTTTAACCTTTCAATAATATATTGACGTTTAAGCCATGAAAATAATAATTGTAAAATATACAAAAGTATTATTAAAAAAAAACGTTAAATATGAAATAAATAAACTATTATTGCTAAAAAATAATAAAAACACTGATTATTACATTTTTGAAGTCATGAACTCATTTTTGTATTTCCCAAATCATTCTTTTTAATGTGTACACCAAATAATATAAAAAAGTAATTAAGCATCATGCTATTCTCACATCATCCCATTTTCGAATTTCACCTTCCAAAAATTTTAAACGGGCGTTTAACAAATACTCAGGCGGCCATTTGAAAGCATGGACCGTGTTAATTAAAGATAGGTAAGCTATAATTTAAAAATAATAAAGTTAAAGCAACTTATAAGACAATTGTTAGAGATGGTATGAGATTAAAGTTTAGTGTGTACGTATAACATGCCGCTTAATTAATTAAAAAAATTAAAAAGGATTTGTGCAACCACTTACCCAACTAACTCAGCCCACAGGTCAGATAAGCATTAAAAATGACTAATTGTTGACTCCTACCCTACCTTTGTTACCCCCCTCACATGTTATATATTTCCCCACCTCTATTGGTTGAGCTAATAATAAATAAATAAATAAAGGGTATGATTGTAACCCTAGCACTACAACTACACCATAGTATCAACCCATATAAATGCTCACAAGCCCTCCACGGTTTATTAGTTGGACAACATTTATAATAGCTTTGGCATAGACATACATACACCCATCTGTACGTATGCATAATGAATCATCTAAAGCCCACATCCGCAAACTCATGCCCACTTACACCTCTCACCTTCTTAGAACGAGCTGCCACCGTTTATGGCGATTGTACTTCCATTGTCTACAATAACACCACCTGTACATGGGCTCACACCCACCGCCGATGCCTCCAGGTGGCCTCCTCCCTCGCCGGAGCAGGCATCCGCCGCGGTGATGTTGTGTCGGTTTTGGCTTATAACGTCCCTGCAATGTATGAGCTACAGTTTGCGGTGCCAATGTCCGGTGCGGTGCTCAACAATCTCAACACTCGCCTTGATGCTCGGACCGTCTCGGTCATGCTCCGACACTCGGAGTCTAAAATGCTGTTTGTTGATGTTCATCTTTGGGCTCTTGGACAGGAGGCGGTGTCGAGGTTGCCGTCCGGGACACCGCGGCCGGTGTTGGTGATCATTAAGGATTTTGAAGGTATGTTTTGTTTTCTTTAATGTGAAGACAATTAAGTTTTTATTTAATGGTATTTTTAATGTGACTATATGATTTTTGTGATATGAAATCATAATAATCAATTTCTACCGGTTAATATGGGGGAAGACTTATTGATAACCAATTTTTTTTAATTAAAATGATGTATATGATTTTTTTGAGTAGTGTATAAGTTTATTTAAACATAATTTCTTCTAACAGATATACAAAATATGATTGCTTATAAATGATTTGGAAACTCATTATTGATCCTATAAATTAATTTAGTATGTGTGTGTATATACTAACTAATTTATGTTTTCATGAAACTTTATAGTGGTCCATTAAAGGTTTAACATTTTAAAGTTGATACTTATTGAACAAAACTGGTACCATTTGTCATTCCAAAAAACATTTGATTGAGACATGTCGTAACAGTCATGAGGATCGGTTATCAGGTTTTAACACTTAGGGTGTGATGATAAGAATTTGATCGATCATCATCATCATCTAATATCAGTCTTCGCAAGACCAGGTAAAAATCGGTTTTCAAAAATTGTTCACGTTAACTATTGCCTAAGCTAATTAACCAACAAATGGCCGGCCTTCAAAATAAGATAATTATGTTGATCACATAAAAACTAGCATCCTTCAAGTGATTGACATATCCAATGAATTACAATCCAAAACCTTTTCACTTAGGCTTTTCTTATAGCTTCAGTAATCCTTAATTACCACTACCCTCCATAGTGCAAAGTTCTCTTTTATTATATATCAAAGCTCACATATGGAGTAGATAATTTGTTCCTTTAGTTAAGAACTATAAGAGCAGCCACAACGTGCATCAAAACCTGAGGTTCAGGTGAGGTGGCTTGGAGGTGAACAAGGGGTGGGTTGGACTCCACCACTGTGTAGAGAAAAGTCCGCGGATGAAGGTCTTGCATTAACTTAAGTAGAAAATACTTTTTGAAAAGGTAAAAGCCTTTTTTTAGCAACTAATAATTAGTATACATTATTTATTAATTAATGTATATTTAATTCACTACATTAAGGATATATAATAATACGAATTTATTAACAATGTTTATTATTTAAATAATAACAATACCCCAAATATAATTGGCGTTTAAGGCAGGTTAAGCTAGTTTGAGCTCTTATGAATCCGTCGCAAAGCGTGGCCCACCTAATGTGTGTGTATAATATTTGAGAGATGTATGCTAAGGCTGAGGGGTGTGGAGCGCTAGAGGGGGCGCGTGAGCCGGGCGTGAGCACCACACCACCGAGGCGCGAGAGGGGCGCGAGCGCGGAAAAAGAGGCAGGCGCAAGGCCAGTAGCGGCTGGGAATGGGCTTAAAGGTGTCTTGGGTTGCGTAAATAGAGCCGTTGGGCTCTTTGTTTATTAAAAAAAAAATTTTTAAATAAAATAATAATAATGAAAACACTTACGAGATAGATAAAGGAAGGAAGAATTGAATAGTGATGTGATGTGGATCCTACACTTGTTCTTCTTCTTCTTCTTCTTCTCCACTGTGTGTTGTTTGTTCAGTTTTGTTCGTTATATGCAACAAACAGAGTAATAATAATAATATTGTGTAAGAATTAGGGTTTTGAGGTTAGAAATAGAAGTAGAAGATGACAGACAGACAAATTCCGAACTGTTTTTCGCTGTAACTTTAGAGAGAGAGAGAGAGTGTTGGCCTTGCGGACGTCAAAGTAGAATTGTATCCGATTGAATAATTTCTTTCTTTCTTACATTCTATTCTATTCTATTCTCTTCTCTTCTCTCTCTCATCAACGGAAGTCAAATCCACTTCTTTATATGGACTTATTATTATTAAATAATTTTTGAGTTTTTTATGTGTGTTTTTTTAAATAATTTTTGAGTTTTTTTAATAAAACGTTTTTTTAATACATTTATAAAAAAATAAAAAAAAACCGCTCGCGCCCCCTCTCGCGCCCCTCCACACCATGTCCCGGGGCGCGAGCACCACTACCAACACCCATCTTATCAAGTTTCTCTCTCTGCCACACGTCACAATATTATTGGCTGGAGCCCCCACTCGCGCCCTCTCTCGCGCCCCCCACACCCATCAGCCTAAGAACTTTTAGATTTTAAAGAGTTTTGCAGCTTTTAATAAATATGATACAACATTTGATGCATTCAAGTAATAACACATTTTTAAGTGGTAAATAGTCTTTAATAACTACGAATAATTAGTGTGTGTTGTTTATTAATGCGTATTTAATTCACTATGTTTAGCACATATAAAACCGCAGATTTAATAAAAATACTAATAATAATTTAAATAATGATACCCAAATATAATCTGTGTTTGAGGTAAGTCGGGATATATTTAACTCTTAAGAACCTTCCGTGAAACTTAGGCTCCCATTGGTGTGTGTATAATTTTAATAATTTTTAATGATATATGTGAAGGTTTGTACGTTGTGGTGGAAGAAAAAAAAGGATCTTTTTAGAAAAGTTTGAAATTTTAGATGAAGTTAATGTGACGATTTACTGTGGGTGCTCTAACTTAAGTGTATAGTAGGTTGTTAACATACTCTCCATAATCAATTACTTCAACTAGTACCTTGTTGTAGGTTTTAGATCACAGAGCTCCTGTTAGATTCGATGTTATTGTAATATAATTAAAAGAAACGGAAAAAATTGAATCGGTTACGAACACATTAATATATATGATGTGAAGAAAATGATTTAGTACTCATTATTTGGTGATACTATATTTATAAATTTGGTTTTAATTGTTTCCAGAATCTGAATCTCTTCCTCTGACCGTTGAATCTGGAATGAATGAAGTTGAATATCTTTTGTCGTACGAGGATATGGTTAAGAAAGGAAACTCGAATTTTGAGTGGATGAGGCCAATCAACGAGTGGGATCCAATTACCTTAAACTACACCTCCGGGACCACATCGTCACCTAAAGGAGTGGTACACTCTCACCGTGCAATCTTCATCGTAACCATTGATTCATTGCTGGATTGGTCGGTACCCAAAAGCCCCGTTTATTTATGGACCCTACCCATGTTCCACTCTAACGGCTGGAGCTTCACTTGGGGCATGGCAGCCGTTGGCGGCACCAACATTTGCCTCCACAATTTCAACGCCGATCACATCTTCTCCGCCTTGCACCGACACAAAGTCACCCATATGTGCGGCGCTCCGGTCGTCCTCAACATGATAGCAAACTCACCAACCGCCAGGCCGTTAAAAAACCCGGTTCATTTCTTGACCGGTGGCGCTCCGCCTCCTGCCGCCGTGGTCCTCCGTACGGAGGCGTTGGGTTTTACCGTCAGCCACGGGTATGGCATGACGGAAGTGGCAGGGGTGGTGGTGTCGTGTGCATGGAAAGAGAAATGGAACCGGTTGCCAGTCATGGACCGGGCAAGTTTAAAAGCAAGACAAGGAGTTAGGACCCTAGCGTTGACTGAAGTCAACGTGTTGGATCCTAACTCAGGACTTGGAGTGAAACATGACGGGCTGACTTATGGTGAAATAGTGCTAAAGGGGCCGTGTTTAATGTTGGGCTACTTAAAGGACCCACGGGCCACCGCGATGTGCATGAAAGACAATGGGTGGTTATACACGGGCGACGTTGGGGTGATACACCCGGATGGTTATTTGGAAATCAAAGACAGGTCAAAAGACGTGATCATAACAGGGGGCGAAAATGTGAGTAGTGTAGAGGTGGAATCTGTGTTGTACTCGCATCCAGTGGTTCACGAGGCTGCGGTAGTGGCTCGAGAGGATAAGTTTTGGGGAGAAACGCCATGTGCGTTTGTGAGTTTGATTGGAAAGGCGAACTCGGAAGATATAATAAGGTTTTGTCGGGAGAGGTTGCCACATTACATGGTGCCGAAGAATGTGGTGTTCATGGAGGAGCTGCCGAAGACAGCCACCGGAAAGATTAAGAAGTTTTGGTTACGGGATATGGCAAAGAAATTGTCTCCGCCTAAAGAAAGGAGTAAAATATAAGGTGGTTTGGTGTTGAGGTTGAGGTTGAGGTTGGAATACATGTTGATGTTGAACTGTGTGTTCGGCTTTGGATTTTTTTTCCTTTTGGGTCATTTAAAATTTGGTATACATGTAACGGTTGCTATACAAGATAAATACCTTTCAAATTATATTTGTTTTTAATAACTTTGTTGCTAATTTGTGTTTTTAAATCTAAATTTTTGGGATGTGCATGCCGACTCATATTACCAAAACTTATTGTAGACATGTGCGAATGATAGTTAGGGTCAGGGCGGCCACGATTAGTGACCACCTCTGTTTTTTTGCGCAACAGTGTAAGTAAGTGATTTTGATTGAAAATTTGAGTCTGGCATCCATCGTTTATTAATTTGTTTATATGTATTTTTGTCCACACCCACTCCCCTTCCAACGTTTTCGTCCAAATTTCGTCACTGATTGCAGAGGTGTGTATTTGTTGTAGATGGGTCGGTTTTAGATTGCCTCCGAGCCAAAAGCATAAACTTTCTGTTATGGATATTAATTAAAAACAAAAAAACAATCGTTTTAGGTTTTAGTTTTTTTTATATGAAAATAATCTAGGGTCCGTTTGATATGAGGTAATGAAATGGATGAGATAATGGAATGGACAATTCTCTTGTTTGATTACCATGTTAAAATGGAATGAAACATTACTTGGGTTGTTTGGTATGCATGAAAAAGACGAAGGAATTAATAGGCGAGTGATGGCGATGGTGGGTGGTGGTGGTGGTGAATGCGATGGTGGGGTGACGGTGGTGGGCGGTTGGGTGATGGCGGTTGGCAGTGACAAGTGGCGTGTGGGTGGTGCAATGGGCGGTGGTGGTGGTGGTGGTGGTTGGTGGTAGGGATGGGGTGCGAGGGCGGCGATGGTGGTTGGTAGTGGTGGGTAGCGATTGTAGGTGACGGCAGTGGTGTTAGGTGGTGGCGGAGGTGGTAGTGATTGGCGGTGGTGGTGGTGGTGGAGGTGGAGGTGTGTCGTGGCGGTGGGTCGTGGTGGGAGGGAAGGTGATGTAGGGTGGTGGTGGGAGGATGGTGAAGGTGAAAAAAAAACAAGGGGATGGATGGAATGAATTCGGGGTGTTCTAGGGACATTGAATGAACTTGGTAATGGGTGATTCCATTCTATTAACCAATCAAACGCTCTTTTTCTTTATACTACCGCATTGGCCTATTTCATTTCGCCTCTTATTTCAGCATACCAAACGACCCTAAATCCCTAATGTTGATCCGGTAACTTAGGTTTGGGCTAAAACTTTTTTACTTGGGTCACTTGCCATTGTTTGGCCTTTCAACTTATGGGCCAAAACACAATTGTCAAGAAAAGTTCTAGAACAATAGGCCTTTTCTTTAGTAGGGGAAGTTATTTTGAGAGGTGGTTCAAAAGGTGACGTGGGATCCAGGGAAGGGTAGTTTCTAACATTTTCAGATGCCATATACAAGTATAAAACTGCTATTTTAGGTATGTTTGACAGTCTTTGCACCATTAAATGCTAAATTTGTAAGAGGCTAAAATTTTTAAAAGATGCTAAGCCAGTAAGTGCTGAGTACGCTGATGTGGTGGTGATTGGCGGAGATGGGTCGAGGAGGTGGTACATGACTGGCAGACTTAAGATTATGAACACATACGAAAAATGAAGGGATAAATAGGTAAAATTTTCACTATCATTTTAAAACTTAATAGGTAAGAGGTTTGCTAATCGATTTAGAGGTGACATTATGGTAGGGGTGAGCAAGAAACCGAATTAATCGAACTGAAACCGAATTAACCGAAAAATACCGAACCGAAGCATTAACCGACGGTTTATTTTTTGTTTTTTTAAAAAACCGAATTTTCGATTCAGTTCGGTTTTCCATTTTTAAAAAACAAAAAAAAAACCGAACCGAACCGATATGTGTTTTTATTTAAATATTAAAACAATTATATGTGTTTTCTTAGATGGTAGGACTGGAAATAAAACACCAACATGATCTATCGTTGATGGTGATGAGGATTATGAAGATGATGAAGATTGGGAGTAAACTTTGAATATGAAGAATGAAGATTGGAACTAAACTTTTAGTGTTTTTTGATTAAGCATTTTGTTGAATTTTAAACTCTAGCACCTTGAAAGTTTGTATTTGTTTGGTTCCACGTAACAAATGCATATTTTTGTTTTTTGGATCTAATATGCATTTTCATTTTTTTGGATTTTTTTTTTTTGCAATGTCTACACACATAAAAACCCCGATTATAACCGAACCGAAACCGAAAAACCGAAAACTGAAAAACTGAAAAACCAAAACCCGAACGTTTTGTGTATTTGAAAAACCGACTTTTCGGTTTCGGTTTCACCTAAAAACCGAACCGAACCTTGCTCAGCCCTACATTATGCTATATCTGACTAATTCAAAGGTAGCCTCTTAATGGAATCATTAAAATATTGCCAAACACTCTTTTTACTTAGAGATTAGCACATAGATACGCTAAATAGGCCATGCGTCAATAACTTATAATAACATCATATACTTCTATCATTCGTCCTTTAAGCCGAACGGCTATTTAGATTATGTGGTTTTTGAGTTGGCCAAGTATCAACTTATTTTTTCCATTTGAATATCAAAATTTTCTATGTCAATGATGTCATGACTCATGAGACGCCACAGATTGTACGTTCAATCCTATGAGAAAAGCTAACGATTACATAAGTCCAATATAAAAATTGTAAAGAGTTATCATACAATAGACTCATAATTTCTTGTGCTTCATTAATTCAACATCAAAGCTATTAAATAGCAATACAAAAGATAACTGACTCCACTACTTCTATCACTAATCTCTATGTTCTCCTACAAACTAGGTCAACACAAAGACTCGTACAAATTCATAACTGAAAATAGATAACTAAGAAAAACAAACAGACTGACATACTAATGGACTCAAACAAAGACTGTCCAAAACCCAAAATAAATTCACTGAATTGGATAACGAGAAGCACCAACAAGCCCATAACATATCCTTCCCTAAATTGAAGTTGGGCTCCCACTTCAGTTTAATCTTCAATTTCTTGAACTCCCAGCAGCCTACGCATCTTTTCGAACACTTCCAGCTTAACAGGTTTGGTCATCAAGTCTGCCACTTGATTCATAGTGGAACAAAATTTCAATTGAACTTTACCTTCATTCACCAGATTTCTCAAATAATGATAACGAACATCAATGTGTTTAGTTCTCCTAAGCATCACAGGATTCTTTGAAAGTTTAATGGTTGAGCTGTTGTCACACAGAATGTCGATAGTTCCCATTGGTTCTCCACTGATTTCTTCTAGTAAACCTTTCAACCATAAATAGTGACAAGCACAGATTGTTGTAGCCACATACTCGGCTTCTGTTGATGAAAGAGTGACAATGTCTTGCTTCTTGGAACTCCAACATATTGCCGCATTACTTAACATACATGCATACCCTGATGTACTCTTTCTATCTTCAATATCTCTAGCATAGTCACTACTATTGAATACTTGCAATCCTCCTCCCTTTGAACCTTTATAAAACAAACCAAAATTGAAAGTCTCCTTCACATACCTTAGTATCCTTTTTGCCAGCAGGAGATGCTTTTCATAGGTTTCACACATAAACCGAGACATAAAGCTCACCGAGGACATTAAATCAGGCCTTGTGACGGTGAGATACATTAAACTCCCTACCAAACTCTTGTACTCAGACCCATTTACTTTCCTCCCTACTCCTTCTTTGGTCACATTTGTTCCAGGAACAATTGAATTTTTCACTCCGTTAATGTTCCACATATTAAACATGTTTAGTATGTCTTTTGCATACTTCTGTTAACATACACTAATCCCATTCTTCTTTTGATGTACTTCAACGCCGAGAAAGTATTTCATTTTTCCCAAGTATGTCATTTCAAACTCATTCATCATGGAATTCTTGAATTCTTCACACAACACTTCATTATTTCCCGTATAAATCAAGTCATCAACGTATAGACTAACGATCACTACCCCTTTTTCCATCTTCTTGATGAAAAGTGTGTGGTCATAAGGACTTTTAACGAATCCAGTCTTCAAAAAATAACTTTCGATGCGATTGAACCAAGCCCGAGGCGCTTGTTTCAAACCATATAGAGCTCTTTTCAGTTTGTACACCTTTTGTTCTTCCCCTTTCTTCACAAAACCCTATGGCTGTTGTATGTAAATGTAACATTTCGGATTTTTCAAACCGTAATTGTTAACGCATAACCCAACCCGAGAACTTATTTGGATTTTTAATATTAATTATATTAGGTATTTAAAAGTATTTAAAATTTAGTATTTTCATTTTATACCCTTACCTTTTCTAAGTTGTTTATGATTTGAATTAACCTTAAAAATAATCAAGAAATGGCATCTTATTATAGTTTAGGGACCATTATTGCCAAAATTGAAATTTGACCTTGTTTCACCGGAGCACCGCACTGTGGGCCTCCCCCTAACTGCCGCGCGCCGCCTTGGATAACCTGCACAGTTCGTTAACTTGATTTCGTTTCCTAGTTCGTTTATGGCATGAAATCGTTTATTTTAGGCACGTTTGAGAGGAGTAAGGATCAAGTAAGGATAATATCATTCCTAATTCGTTTTCCCTTGTCCAAGATCAAATCTTACTGATTATTTCGTTGATTCTCTTATTAAAACCATATTTACTTGCCTAAACGAGTTATATGTCCAAATATAGTTCGTTCTTGCTATTCCTATATAAACACATCTTAATTCCCTGCTGTAAACTTTAATCTAACCCTAATCCACCTCCTCCAGCCGTCCTACCTTCTGCCCAGCTCGAATCCTCTCGGTTTTTGGTGTTTTGTTGAAGAACCGTTCTTAAAACGGTTGACTTTGCAAGTCTAAGGACCGTTGACTTGATATATCTCTTTGTTCGATCACTTTTCGGGTAAGTTGTAAACTGTAAAATCGTTCATACATATTCCCTAGTCAATAACCTTCAATCAATTTCGGCGATTGAAGGGCGTTGACTGGTCAATTGCTTTAAAACCCAATAAATGGTAAAACAGTCAACAAGTTTGACTTTACGTTTTCTCATACTTCTGGTCATATTCAACGTTCAGTCAAGAAGACTTTTATTCTCAAAACGAAATTTAAGGCTACTGAACAAAACCCGACTTTCCACTCGCTGTTCGGATTCTGGTCAGTACCAGCTCGCTTAAACGTTTAATTCAACATAACTAGAATTCTACTCATCCGTTTGGATTGATTCTAGCGACATTAAGTTCGTTTTTATTTCTAGTTTCATATCGTTTGATGCGTATTGGACGACTCACTTATCCGTTGACTCGTTTATTCTTAATTATATTCACTTGCCTTTAATCTAAGGTGAGTTTTATCATTCCCCTATTTTACTCAGTTTTCTAAAACGTTTTGGGGACATATGCGTATATCATACTATATATATACATTTCTATACATATATATATAAAAATAGCAAACGTGTAATTGTGTGTGATTAATCAAATCTACTTGTTATGTGCTTACTTGTTTATGTGCGCATTTGTGCTCGAAGAGGTCCCGCATATCCCCATGTATTGGGTTCTCATTCTATTGACCACCGCCCGATTCGCTTGGCAACGGTCTTACTCTATTTATTAGCTCATAGTTGATTTAACGGCGCCCGATTCGCTTGGCAATGGTTTAAATCGACAACTTAGTTGCTCATGGTTTGATTTCATTACCGCATTTATTACGTTTGCTTATTTATTATATTAACATTATTTTTGGTGTCAAAACTTGGTGATAAACTCACTCAACATGTTTGTTGACAAAACTCCATTTTCTACGCATATGCAGGTTGCTTGAAGTTGAAGGATGGAGACTTAGAAAGACCTTATGGTTATATTGAAGACAAACTTGATTTTAAATGATTGTATACATTTATTTAAGTTGTTTTGTAATGTTTGTAAATGTGTGTGTGTGTTTGAATTAAAATAATTAATTAGATATTGTCACTTTTATATTATGATAGTATCTTCGAGCTGTGAGCAATCGGATCACACCCCAGCATTTCCGCCTTAGGTTGGGGTGTGATAGTAAACGGTTTCCTTCAATTCACCAGTTAGGAAGGCACACTTAACATCTAACGGATAGATGACCTAACTTTTCTGTGCTGTCAATGCTAAGATACTTCTTACAGTATCCCAACGAGCCACCGGAGCATAGATTTCGTCGTAATCAACACCTTTCTTTTAAGAATATCCCTTCACAACTAACCTAGCTTTGTGTTTATCCACCTCACCTTTCTCATTTAACTTGGTTTTGTATACCCGCTTTACCCCGATAGCCTTCACTCCTTTGGGAGGATCCACCAGCTCCCACGTTTCATTTTTCATTATAGATTTCATTTCAGTTTCCATGGCAGCCACCCATTTTCTTTCTTTCACAGCTTCTTCGAACTCAGAGGGGTCTTCGAGTGAACTGAACATGTCAAGGTCCACTTCATCTTCGAACATTCCTTCCCCACTCACGCAATCATTCATCCACCCAGGCGCTTTGGTATTTCTTCTTGAAGTTTCTGCCATTTCACCTTGGATTATAGTGTTATTTTGATAATCAGAGGGTTGTGGAGTATTCGGTTGGGCTATATCCCAGCCAACTTCTTCAGTTTCTTCATTTGTGTTGCCATTTATATTATTATTTTGAGAGATGGGACTATTGTGTAAAGTATGATCAGTCCCATTACTTTGTACCTCTTCATGCACACTTTCTTTGTCATCTGACCCATCACCATCATGGACAATAAAGTCATGTTGACCAGTCACTTCAACCCCCCAATTCCAGCTTTCACTTTCTTCGAAAATAACATCCTTGCTCACTATGATTTTCTTGTCTTTTGGATCATACATACGAAAAGCTTTTGATTCTTTACTAATTCCCAAGAAAACACACTTTACGCTCTTATTATCCAACTTGGTCCTCAATTGAGAGGGAATTTTCACATAACCAATACACCCAAAAATTTTCAAGTAATTAACATTGGGTTTTCTCCCTGACCACCTCTCTTCAGGGACAATGTTAATAAGAGAAGTAGTAGCACATCTATTTAAGATGTGGCATGCCCAACAAGTGGCCTCAGTCCAAAGATAGCTAGCCATACTCTTCTCAATTAACAAACACCTAACCATATCCATTAAGGTTCGGTCACGACGTTCTGCCACCCCCATTTTGTTGGGGTGTGTATGCGGATGTGAGGCCTTTTTATCCCATGAGATTCACAAAAATCATGAAATTGTTTCGAGGTGAATTCTCCCCCACGGTCACTCCTCAAACATTTTATCTTTTGCTCAGTTTCATTTTCAACCATTAGCTTGAATTTATTAAAATGTTCCAAACTTTCATTTTTCTTTTCAAGGAAGTACACCTAACCCTTTCTTGAAAAATCATCTATAAGAACCATAACATACCTTTTCCCACTTGGATAGATTGGATGAATGGGTCCACACAGAACAATGTGAATAAGTTCAAGTCTTTGAGAGGCCCTCCACGAGCTTTTCTTTGGTATATCTTCTCTTTTCTGTTTTCCCAGGCTACATACTTCACAAACTTTGCTTGATTCGGAGATCGAGGGCATTCCGTCTACCATATGATTGAATTGCATCATCCTTAAACTCTTGTTATTCACATGGCCTAACCTCCTGTGCCAAAGTTGCTCTAGATTCTCCTTTTCTGTTCTGAAACATCTCTCCACATCTAGCTTTAAGGTTGCTTAACATTCTATTTTTCGTAATTTTTGAAGTGATAATCGTACCCTTTTGAGGATGGTAGAGTTTGCATTCACCTCGTTTTATGACCACAGTAACATCCTTCTCTTGTAGTTGACCAAGGCTGATAAGACTTGAAGTGAGCTATGGAACATAGTATACCTTAGTGATAACTTGGGTAATTCCATAAACTTCCAACTTTACATCACCAATTCCCTTCACATTAAGACGTTGGTCATTTCCTAACTTCATGGTGTGAGAGAAGTTCTCATCCAGCCTCACAAACCATTCACGGGCTCCAGTCATATGATTGGAGCACGCCGAGTCGAGAAACCAAATTCTGGATCTCTGCTCTTCACGTACAACAACATTGGTCATTAATAATAAGTCTTCTCCTTCGTCAAACTCGGCATAATTGACTACTTTCTCATCTTTAGTACATTCGTAGGCGAAGTGTCCTAACTGATGGCAACGATAACACTCCACCGATGTCTTATCATACTCGGGTCTTGATCTACCACGGCCACGTCCCCATCCTCTGTTGAAGTAGTTCCTCCTTCGTCCACTTCCACGTCCACGTCCACGTCCACCGAATGAATCAAGATCTGTTTTTTGCACTTGATCATCGGGAGTTTTTTGTGACAGTTTTTATTCATGGACGAGGAGGGAGCTTTGCAGTTTGTCTAAGGAAAGATTGTCAATGTCCCTTGATTCTTCTATTGAACAAACAACAAAGTTATAGCTTTCAGTGAGGGACCTCAATACATTTTCCACTATCTTCACATCCGTCATATCTTCCCCAAAATTCTTCATTTCGTTGGCTGTGGTCATCACACAACCAAGGTATTCGGTAACACCTTCTCCTTCCCTCATCTCGAGTGTCTCGAACACCTTACGTAGTCTCTGCAGTTGAGCCCGTTTAACCCTAGCGCTCCCTTGATATTTACCTTTCATGGCATCCCAAATCTGTTTTGCGGTCTCCTTTTTAGTCATTGTCTTTAGAATTTGCTTGTCAATTGATTGAAACAAGTAATTCTTAGCCTTCAAATCTTTCAATCTCATCGCCTCTAGTTGTGTGCGTTGCGCCGCATTGATTTGTTCTCCTTCTTCAGGTTCCTCAAACCCGGTTCAATCACCGTCTAGTACTCTTTTGATCTCAGCAACATTTCCATCACCATGCTCCAATGGTCATAGTCACCATCAAATTTTGGAACCGTTGGGGCTTGAAAAATTGTCTTCTCTTCAGCCATGGAGGCGGATTCTCTTGTCTTTCACTATGCTCTCTCTCTATCTCTCTCTCCCAGTGTTTGCGCTCTGATACCACTTGTAAAGAGGTATCATACAATAGACTCATAATTTCTGGTGCTTCATTAATTCAACATCAAAGTTATTAAATAGCAATACAAAAGATAACATACTCCACTAACTCACAACTTCTACCACTAATCTCCATGTTCTCCTACAAACTAGGTCAACATAAAGACTCGTACAAATTCATAACTGAAAATAGATAACTAAGAAAAACAAACATACTGACATACTATTGGACTCAAACAAAGACATGGGCCAGTTCCAGAAGCCAAAATAAATTCACTGAATTAGATAACGAGAAGCACCAATAAGCCCATAACAGAAATGAATATAATCTTGAATTTGGGCAAAACAGAAATGTGTCATTTATTGTAATAATTTATGGCAATACGTGTAAGACTATCCTTTGTACAATTAGCAGGGACAGAGTGCTCGTAGCCTCATAAGGTAGGCTTGGTGTCGCCTTGGGCCCGAGGTAAAATCATCCCGTGCAGGATAACACTCCATTCACCCTAAAGATCAAAGAAGAAATTGAATGACGCGGGAAAATATCTCAAGATGGAAGAAAGAATTAAAACCATCCTGATCATTAACACCACTTTAGATGAATTGGGACTGAAGAGGAATGATGGTAAACCCACTCCCACCATCCTTATATTCGACCATACTAATAATAAACATATCATATCATCATAATAGTTATATAATATACATGGTATTGTCATTACGCTACAAACAAAAACCAATTCCTACAACATGGCCATCTCTTCTAGACTTAATTTTGATTTGATTCACTTCTACTATAAGGTAGCGTTTGGTACGTAGGAATGGAGGGCGGAATGGAATGATCCATTGTAAGGGAATGGAGAAAAGTGTGTTTGGTTGACCAAAGGAATGGAATAACTCATTACCTAGTCCATTCCATTCCCTCTAAAACACCACAATTTCATTCCATCCATACCCCTTGTTTTTTATTTCATTCCATTCCCTCTTTCACTCTACATCACCTTCACTGCCCTTCCACCACCATCAACACCCACCACCACCACCACTACCAACCACCATCGCCGCCGCCATCAACCACCACCATTGCCTTCCACCACCGTCGTTACCGCCACCATCGCCATCAGTGCCAAGCGTCCACCATCGCCACCCGCCCGCCGCCACCATCAACTGTCGCCCCCGCCCCTCACCAACACCACCCGCCACCCACTACCCATCGTCACCGCTGCCCACCACCGTCGCCCACCACCACCTGCCACCTCCACCGTTACCCGCCACCACCCACCCCCAAACCACCACCACCACCCACCTCCAACTACCATTATCTCCCGTCACCCACCACCATCCGCCACCACCAACTAGCATCACCGCCCACCAACGTCACGACTGCCACGTACCTCCCACTGCCACTCATTACCATTTTAATTTTATTTTTCTTTTTTTCTCCTACCTAAACAACACAAAGTCATCATTAATTTCATTCCCATGTGGTAACCAAACATCTCATTGGAATGGTAATAGCGCATTCCATTCCTTTGTCCATTCCATTACCACGTTCATTCCATTACTTCGTCCATTCCATTACCTCATAACAAACAGACCCTAAAAATATTCCTTCCACCAAGATTTATTTATTTATTTTGAAAAGTCAATTTGCATCATTAGCAGATCATTAACTCACCCGATCATTTTTATCTCACTATCAAGAGAAAGCCCACTTATTTGTGAGAAACCCCCTGGCCCAACTTAAACCTCTTATTTTCTTTTTTGTCGCAAGTGAGACTTGAACCCAAGACCCTCATTAAATTGAAGTCTTTAGGTGCGACTACGTTATGAAAACTTTAACTTGGTTTATAAAAATATTCAAAAGCCTTATTTTCGATTTGTAAATATTTTAATTTTATAAACATGTTAAAAGTTTTAAATAAATTTTGTGATTTTTTCATAAGATTTCATCTACATACCTTGTTTAGCAATTTGATTTTGTAATCTTAGTTTAAACTTATAAAAATGTTATGTTCTTATATTATTATCACTATCTTTTCAACTCGTGTATTACACGATATTTGTAAAATTATAAAAATAAATAAGATCTGCCATTTGAAATAAGATAATAAAATTAATAGTAAAAAAGAAATGAATATATAGTACAAACAATAAGAAGTTTAGAATCTCAAATTTATAAATTTGAGAAAATCTCTATATATATAACATTTGTTATTTTATCACAAGTATTTTCATCATCATCAGATATTAACAATTTAGGCCATGTCTGCTAATTACTCTGGATAATACAACATATATTGTTCATTGGGAAAACCTGGGCATCGAAGGAACAAACCAACTCTAAAAAAATATAGTTATTGACAATTATAAACTTGTTTAACTTTCATATTTCTACTTGTTTGATCTTTAATCAATATTTTTCTTTTAATTTCCTGATTGTTTTATAACCCAAATGACAAAATGGTTTCAACCTATGACCCGTGATAGATAGGTTGAATGAGAAAAGAGATTAGAAGATTAAGAAGGAAAATTGACTATTTTATAATATAACCCAATTGCCAAAATGTTTTAACCCATGGCCCATGGATACCTAAAATGAATGAGATGGAAAATTAGAAATTACGAGGGAAAATTGACTATTTTATAACCCAGTGGTCAAAATGATTTTGGCTCATGACCCATGAATAACTAGGATGAATGAGATTAGAGATTAGGGTAGTGTTTGGTATGAAATAATAAAGGATGTAATTGAATGAATTATTTTAATGGAGTGAATAACATGTTTGGTTGTCATGTGGTAATTGAATGAGCTATTCCTTAAGGAATGAAACTCCTTCCAATTATAGGATTTTCATTCCTTTAAAAAGGGTGTTTTTTTTTTCATTCATTCAAGGAATGAAATGACCCATAATAATAATAATAAATAAATAAATAATTGTTATTATTATTATATTATAATTATTGTCATATTTTCAATATTATTATAGTATATTATTATTACTATTATCATTATTGATTTATATATTATAATGTAACTATTATATTAGAATTATTATTATATTTAAATTCGGTTAGTTAAAATTTCATAGCGTGCATGCGTCATTTAACGTTTTACGATTATTTTTATTCAATTAAATAATCTCGTTGTAACGCGCGGCTTTTAAAAACTAATTATTATGAATATTCGTATTATATTATTATTATTAGTAAATAATAATAATTATAAATATTATCAGTTTATTATTAGTAGTAAATAATAATATTATTATTAACGAGAATAATATTTACTAATAATAATAATAATAATAATAATAATAAAGTGAAGAATCATTTCATTCCTACATGATAAACAAACATGACAATGGAATGTAATGATCCATTTCATTCTTTTGTCCATTCCATTACCACGTCAATTTCATTCCCTTATTCATTTCATTACCCCATACCAAACATACCCTAAAGGTCTGTTTGGTATGAGGTAATGGAATGAGCAACGGAATAGAATAAACGTGGTAATGGAATGGACAAAGGAATATAATGAGTTATTACCATTCCAATGAGATGTTTGGTTATCATATGGGAATGAAATGAATGATTACTTTACGTTGTTTTGTAGGTTGGAAAAAAAAGAAAAAATAAAATTAAAATGGTAGTGATTGGCGGTGGTGGTGGGAGGTAGGTGACGTTCGTGGCATTGGTGGGCGGTGATGGTGGCGGGCGACGGGAGATAAGGTGGTTGGAGGTGGGTGGTGGTGGCTGGGGAGGGTGGTGGCGTTAATGGTGGAGATGGCAGGCGGTGGTGGCCGTGGCGGTGGTGGATAGCGGGCGACGGGTGGTGGTGGTCAGGGGTGGAGACGACGGTTGATGGTGGTGGGTGGCTGGCACTGATGGCGATGGTTAGTGACAGTGGTGGTGGTGGTAATGGCGGCGGACGACAATGGTGGCGGTTGGTGGCGGCGATGGTGGTGGTTGGTGGTGGGTGTTGAAGGTGGTGGAAGGGTGGTGGAGGTGATGTAGGGTGAAAGAGGGAATGTAATGAAAAAAAACATGGGGCATGGATGGAATGAAATTTAGATGTTTTAGAGGGAATGGAACAAGAAAGGATGTACAAAAGATCAACCAATCGAGCAAGTTAATTAAGAAACTTGACAATAGCATCATGCTCGCTGATACTAATGAACCATGCATCTACGGAAGATCAGGAGAGAAAATTAAATTAGAATTTAATATGGGTTTGACACATAATTTTCGTTATTTTAATTTATTATAGGAGTAAGATTTACCACTTCACATTTATTGATTGATACTGTTATAATGTAATTCATCTTTTGATTTTGTATTACTCTTAAATCTTGACTTTGTTGATTATAAAAATCTCCATAACTCTTGTATCTCAAAACTTGATATTTTATCATTCTCGGACTTGACTTTGTTGATGATTAAATTCCCAAGCACACTACGGTTGACCAACAAGCCGATTGTCCCATTGATTGTGGATCGTATATTGTTTTGTTTAGCACTTGGTCACGTATTTGTGTCCCCATTGGACCGTAGATGCATGGTTCACCTGTGGCGTCGAGCATGATGCTATGTCTAGTTTCTTGATTAACTTGCTCGATTGGTTGATCTTTTGTAAATCCTTTCTTGTGGTTGGGGAATATAAGATATGATAATATGAATAATAGTATTTAGCATATATATTGCATACTCGTAGTTATGTTGTCATCAACCAAGGAGTGCATTTACAATATGTGACGATGTATACACAAATAACCTCCTCCTTTTTTTTGATGCACGAATATGTGACGTATGATAGAATTGTTAACTACAAAAATTACTAGAGTATGAATTATATTCCATAGTTGCCAAATTTGACTTAGATGCGTTTCTTTTTACATAATTTAGGCACCCCCAACCTATTGCCAAATGAGTATGGCTTAAAGAATCGACTTCACAAATGATGCATTATGGATTAAAACACATAAACCACTTGGGTCACACATAATGAAGCACTCACATTCCATCTAATGCCTCTCGCTTTATCTTTAAAATTTAACAAAAACATCATTACATCTCATCCAGTATTTAAAAATACCAATATGAAGGATAAAGTAAATGAACGGAGCTGAGTTGGATGTCTTAACTTCGAACTGGAGCTCAACCTAGCTGCTCGTTTACACTCGTAACATAAACACATTGTTTTCACTCCTAACTCGACAGGGCGTTGGATCAGATACCGGGCATAGAGCTAGTCGGTTAAACATATTTGTCTGCTCCTGATTCAAAACTAGTTGGTTATTTTCAAGATTGATAAACGATAATTAACAAACAATATATGAATAACCGCCTTTAATTATAACCTAAAAATATAAGTAAAAACTGATTACACAAACTTTGGTGATATCTAACCTTAAATTGGTAGATGCATATATACCAATTACATTCCTTTATGTCTAGTTACTTGACATTTATGTCCAACCACCAAACTTATGGCCAACTACCCTATAGGCTATAGCCCCGTAATCCCATACACCATAATAAGATACTTAGGGTTGGGGCCAATAGGCCCGTCTTGGTTAGCTACAAAATTCACCCCTTAATTTTTGAGTCGGATTTTGGGAGGTCTTCAACTTCAAGTAACTCACGCGTCTCAATGAACTTGATTCTTGCAAGTGCTTTGGTGAAAATATCGATCTACTGCTCTTTCTAGTCAATGTGCTCAACATCAACCTCGTCGTAGTTGTAGCAATCTTGGATAAAATGAAAACAGGACTTTATGCGCTTTGTTCGATTATGAAAAACCGGGGTTTTTTTTTCACAAGGGTATTGCGGACATGTTGTCAACCTTCAATACAACTTTCCACAACGCTTATCCGGTCAACTCGGTCAACAACTCTCGAAGCCATTGACATACTTGGCTTCGCAAATGAGAGTGAAATTGTCGCTTTCTTTTGTGAGCACCATGTAATTGGAGATTGCTTGTAATAAAACACGTGTTTTGTGGTACTTCTACGTTATCCTAGTATATATTATGACTATTATCATTGTACCTGACAAGTTGTTTGGGCTCGTTCTTTCCATACTTGATCTCGTAACTCGCCGTTTGCTTCAAATATCTCAATAGATTTCGTTTGCCATACCATGAGATTCACAAGGGCTTTGCATGTATTGATAGCAACACCCACAAAGTACTCCATATCGGGTCGGGTGTGTAACCGATACCGTAAGGTGTAAGCAACCCACCACCTTACGATACTCGGTTGCGTCGAGTTTGGTTTCATTCTCAGGCTTTGAATATTTCACATCATGATCCATCGGGATTTGAGACAGATTACAGTATATGGTCTCTTTCAAAATTCATTTGGCGTATCCTTCTTGTGTAAGTACGATCCTATCTTCTCTTTGGAATACTTCGATTCCAAGATAGTAGGTTAACTTCCCGATATCCGACAACTCAAACTTGGTTGCCATACTGTGCTTGAAATCAGAATTATGCTTGAGCTTGTATTGTTGCAAACAAATCATCCACATACGAGGCCACGATAAAAAAATGTTTCCCACTCGTCTTTTGGTAAACCGATTTTTCCTTAGAACATTTTTGAAACTTCATGTCTCATATGATGTTATCGAGCTTTGAGTTCCAAGCTTGGGGAGCTTGTCTTAGAGCTTGTCTTACCAGTACAAGCTGGCCTTTGACAACTTGCACACTTTTGCCTCCTTGCCCCTTTTATCGTATCATTCGGGTTGTGAAATGAACACAACTTCTTTCAGTTCACCATGTAGAAAGGCCGTTTTTTACTTCAAGATGGTAGATTTCCCACCCATTAGATGTGGCTAATGAGATTAGTGGCCGAATGGTCTCAATTCGGGCTACCAGAGAAGAAACATCATCAAAATCAATCCCAGGATGTTGCACGTAACTCTTTGCAACCAACCAAGCTTTGTCCTTTTTTATCATTCCATTCGCATTTTGTTTAGTTTTGAATTTCAACCCAATACATTTAGCACACTTTGGAAGTTCGACTAACTTCCACGTTTCATTCTTGTTTGTCGAATTGATCTTGGTATTCATAGCACATCCCATTCTTGGTTTAACTTAGCCTCATAATAACTGCTCAGTTCGCCACTTATTATTAGAAGTAATTGCTCATAGTCGGAGTTAAAATGTAGTACATATTCTTCTTTCAATCTTCTTGGTAAACCAAGTCTCGGGTTAAGCGCCTTAGACACGTCTGGGCCTCGTTTTCACCCGAATGGATCTGTGACCCATCAATCGTCGACTGAACTTGCAGTGGGCTGAAGAATGAGGCCTGTTATGACTCGGTTCAACTGAACAACTAGACTTGGGTTGAACTGATGATGCATGTTCGGAGTTTGGGCTACCCGGGTCACTTCTGGACGTGTTTTTAATAGTGGGTTCGATTTGACAAGTTCCTTGCCAATCGGGCCACTCAAACTATTGTAAACATACGTGGCTCGTAGTCATTCGTCTTAATTTTCTTTACCTAATTTAATCCTTTATTCTCTTTAAACACCACATCCCGGCTAACAACAATTTACCGGGTGTTCGAATTGAAAAGACGGTATTATTTTGAACATGTACCCGACTCAAGATAAACAGGTTGTCTCGAACCGTCATCAAGTTTCTTTAAATGCACACTATCAACCTTAGCATACGCCATGCACTCAAATACTCGAACATGTTCAATAATCGTTTTTTTTTTCTTGAAGCATTCATGCAGAATTTGATCAGCCAACGCCCGAGTTGGGACCCGCTTAATTAAGAATGTCGAGTGTTGGACCACTTCTCCCCACATATAATTTGGTACCCCGCACTTCCTTTAGCATACTCCGCACCATACTTATAAAGTTCGTTTTTGTCTTTCTACCAAGCCATTTTGTAGTGGCGTGTATGAGGTAGTTAAATGCCGAATAATTCCAATTTCATCGTAGAATCGATTAAAATCATGTGTAGTGAATTCTCCTCCCCTATCGGTTCGGAAAGTTTTCATTGGTAAACCCGCCTCCATCTCGATTAGGGCTTTAAACCTCTTAAAACTTTCAAAAGCTTCACTTTTTTTCTTTCAATAAAAACATCCACATATATTATCATCTATATTAACAAAGACATACTTATTACCGGAGATAGCGTATGGGGATATTGGACCGCATAAACCACCATGAACCAAATCCAAGGGTCGGGTTGCTCTAAACGAGGCAACGCCTGGAAACAAACGCCACATTTGTTTACCCATCAAACATGATTCACACAATTAATTTTCGTGTTTAACATGTGGTAAACCTCGTACTAGATCCTTTTTAAACATTGATTTCATTAACTTGAAATTCATGTGGGCGAGTCTTGCATGTCAACGCCATGCATCATCTTCGATTGTTGAGTGCAAACATACATGAACTCCAATTTTCATTTATATTTTATAGAGCCGATTTGTGGATCTCATGACCTTCATGACCAACCTCCTTTTTCATCGTGCATGGTCAAAAGATCGTGTTTCACCCGAACGTCGCATTCGGACTCCTTTACTTGACCGAGACTTATTATTTTATTTTTTAACTCCGAAATGTAATAAATCTCAGTTAGCAAATCTGGTTCACCCGATTTTCCTTGGAAAATAATCGACCATTTCCCTTAATTTGAACGTACGACTCATATCTGAACTTAACCCTCCTAGTTATATTTTCATTTAGTTCCAAAAAAATATGACCATCTTCCCGTCATATGATTACTCGTCCCCTTATCCAAATACCATACATCATCCTCAACCGACACGGTCTTGTATTTCTTCGGTATTAGGTTTGTTCATTTAAGAACACAACCTGATGCATATATGTTGCATCATCAATATTTTCAATGACTTCGGTTTTGTTTGCTTCTTGACTCTCATGAACTCGGTCTCAGAAACCAGATGCAAAGTGACCTAACTTATCACATTTGTACCATAGAATATTTTTATACTAGTCTTTTTTCACCTTTCTTTTCCCCGAGTCAATCGGTACTAGGGGTTCGGTCTTGGCCGTTAAATCGGCCTCGATCGCGACATCAACCTCCTTATGCTCGTCCCCTATTAGATTCAAAACTTCTATGGCTTGATGAATCATATTTACCGAATAAAATTTACCTTGGTTAGCCCCTTGTATTTCTTCTTCTCGGATTCGCTCCTCATAGTCTCGGAGTCGGCCTACAACATCTTCAAATCTCGTGTTATTGAGATCCAACACTTGCTCAAGCGAAGCAACTATCTGAATAAACTTTGATCTCGGGTGACTTTCAAGAAACTTCTTTACCAACGTCGCTTCATCTATAACTATGCCGAGAGCGAGGGATTTCGAGGCAATGCTTGAAACCTTGCCCGCAAACTTATCTATGTAATCTAAACTCGTTCATCTTTATATTGTCAAATCCATTCACAAGGTTTGGAGATGTGCTTCCCTAACCCGTTTGGCACCTAAGTGTCGGGTTTTAATCAAATACCACATACTTTTAGCATTTTCTTAATCTTTAGTCTACATAATCATAGTTTCGTGTGCGTATTGAATTAACAAGGCCGTAGCCCCGTTGTTTTTATCTGGATTGATGACACCCGGGTTGGTGGTGTCCCAAACTTTGTGATCTCTTATGCATATTTTCATCTTCATGGCCAACACAATATAGTTCGTTGAAGTTAACATGGGACATTAAACGAATGAAGGACCGTTCTTTTTTCCCTTTGGCGGTAGTGGTGTAGTTGAGTCACCATGACTGATCAAACCCAACTTGTTTGAACAATCTCTGACTCACTCTGCCGGCTTACTAGGCATTTTCTGTTGGCTCGCTAGAACAATATCTGGCTCACTAGGCAAAGCCTGCTGGTTCACTCTGCTAGCTCGCTATAACAATATCTGGCTCACTAGGCAAAGTCTGCAAGCTCATTGGAACAATCTCTGACTCATTAGGTAAAGTCTGCTGGCTCACTCTACTTTAGTTATTCTATCAGAGATTACAATAGTAGATAGATCAACTCTAACTCGTTCAACTGAAGCAACAACAACTCGGTTTCTCTCATTCTTTGTTGAGTGATTCATTAATTACCGTATTTCTTGAACAAAGCACTGATACTAGTTCAAGATTGATAAATGATAATTAACAAACAATAACTGTCTTTTATTATAACCAGAAAATACAACTTAAAACTGAGTACACTAACTTTGGTGATATCTAACCACTAACCATAACTTGGAAGATGCACATACATACTAGTTAGCAAACTTACAAATTACGTTTATTTATGTCCTATTACTTGACATTTATGTCCAACCACAAAACTTATTGCCAACTACCCTATAACCGACATACATTTATATCTAACCCTATACACCATAATAAAATTATCAGGCCGATACTTAATAAGTCTAGCTCGGTTAATTACCAACATATCGGTCTGAATGATAAACTGGTAACCGGCTAAATCTCTCTTTCTAGTCGAGTTTTAAAAACATTACCCAAGCATAACTCAAACCTCCACTAGCCCCTATGGCCCTATCCAAATTAGAAATAATAATAATAATAATAATAATAATAATAATTAGTAGTTTTCCCCAATAAAACACAAATATCTCCTCCACATTCAACGGATTCACACATTACGACCCATCACGTTCCTACTCCCATTGAATCATTGTATCCAGATTCCATTCCAATTCCAATTCCAATTCCAATTCCAATTCCATTTCCAATTCCACCCGAACCCTCAACCATTTTATTAAATTTATGACATCCAGGTCAAGACAACGACACACTCCTTCCTGCCCTTAAATTACCCCCAAACCAATCCCATTCACTTGCAGACTCATGGATCGAACCATTGAACAACAAGAAGATGATCTGCAGAACGGAAGCGGAGGGAAAACAACTGACTACGACTCCGTGGAGCGAATATTCGAGAGCAAGAAGGTTCCACCAGCTTACTCTCCGTGCATTCGTCGTGAGCTTTATTCTGGGGATTCTGTTCACGTTCATTGTCATGAAGCTTAACCTTACAACCGGAATCATTCCGTCGTTGAACGTCTCCGCCGGTCTGCTGGGGTTCTTCTTCGTCAAAACTTGGACTAAGTTTCTCTGTTGAAGCAGCCGTTTACCAGACAGGAGAATACGGTTATTCAGACGTGCGTCGTCGCCTTCTCTGGTAAGTAACTTGTGTTTTTCTTTTTATTTACTTTTTTACCAAGAGATTTTAACCGTGCTTAGTTATTTAGCTACTGCTGTTCACGAGTTTGCTGTGAATATTATAGATCTCAAATCTTGTCCAACCAATAATAACAAAAGGCATCAATAATTATGTGACTGTGGTATCTGTAATTGTTTATTTATTTTTCAACGGCAACATATTTTCATTTATTTGGAAATTATAGTTTGGTACCTAAAAGTCTAAAACACAAGAAATTAAAACCTCATTAAAAACACAAGAAATTAAATGAATTTCATAATGCTTACAAAAGTTAAAACTGATGTTTCATAAATTGTTGAATCTTTAAGTTTCATTGTTATTTTGCTAAAGCCATTCAATTTTTATTTCAACAATCAAAATTTATCGTGAATTTTTGAATAAATGTTAAATTTAAAAATAAGTTGAATAGAAAACATATAAAAACGTGATTACTATTTATAGTTTTTTTAAAAGTTTAACATGAAGTAGGAGAAAAGCCGAGGATTGTGGAAAAAGAAGTTATGCTAAATAATAACTAAGTTTTATAATTATTTCATTTAAGTTTAGTTGAAAAGAAAAAACTCACAATTTAGTAATCAAATTATTTTTCATTTAAATCACTTAACTATAAAAATTAATACTTATTAAAAAATTAAAAATTTGAAACAATATAAAATTTTTTTAACCAGAGATATTCTTGTTTTCATGGCTTGCATGGCTTGCAAGGTTACAGGGTAAAGTCATATATTCTTGTTTCTAATTCTTCATCTAGGTTTTAACCAGAGATAATAAAACCGTCTTGTTTGCAAGTTAACGGTCGAACCCAACACCAACCCAAAATGTGTTAAACAACCTTTTCAACCTAGAAAATTGTTATGTTATGCAGTGTAACACTTTTAACTTACAAATTTACAGTAAAAAAAAAAAATACAAATGTGTATAAAATAATTACATTTAGAAGTATTAATATGGCACAAAATCTTATCTTGATTCCTTTTTTAATCTTTTGCAACCAATTCCTAATTAGTTTGAATCATGACATATAAAAACACATTTTTTTAAACCTATAAATAAGCATTTTCAGATGAATGTGTTCGGGTTAGGGTTGAGCAAGATTCTGGTTGGCTCGAGTATCTGGAGTAGCCGACCTGATTAAGCCTTTTCAGTTCAGTTGGTGATCTTAATTTTGGTGTGCATTTGGGTTTGATCTAGTCAAAATTAGAAACATTTTAGCCAAAGAAATTAATATTTGGTCTTAACCCGACACAAGACCAAATCTAAACTAGACACAAATATTAATTCGACCCACACACATTTAGACTAAATCTAAACTCGTGGATTTCATGTTAAGTTCACGCAGTAAATTTACATTGAACTATATATGACTTGCAGGTATTTATCGGCATAGCCATGATATTAGGTGACGGGCTCTACAACTTTATCAAAGTCCTCGGTCACACTTTATTCGGCTTATACCACCAATTCACTCAAGACAAAACCAAAGCGGACCCGATCACTGGCAACTCATCCCCTGATCTTCCTTCCCTCTCCTACGACGACCAAAAACGCACCCGTCTCTTTCTCAAAGACCAAATCCCCACGTGGATCGCAATCACGGGCTACTTAACCATCGCCATCGCCTCCGTTGTCACTCTCCCACACATCTTCCACCAACTCAAATGGTACTACATTGCCGCTATTTACGTATTTGCCCCTGCTTTAGCCTTCTGCAACGCTTACGGATGCGGGCTAACCGACTGGTCCTTAGCATCAACCTACGGGAAGCTAGCGATCTTCGTTATTGGAGCATGGGCTGGCGGGTCAAACGGGGGCGTGCTAGCCGGGCTAGCCGCATGTGGGGTCATGATGAATATTGTCTCGACCGCATCCGACCTATCCCAGGACTTCAAAACCGGTTACATGACTTTAGCTTCACCCAGGTCCATGTTCGTGAGCCAAGTGATCGGGACTGCGATGGGCTGCATTATCTCCCCGTGCGTGTTCTGGTTGTTTTACAACGCATTTGACGACCTCGGGACCCCCGGGTCCGAGTACCCCGCACCGTACGCGCAAATTTACCGAAACATGGCGATTTTGGGTGTCGAAGGGTTCTCGACATTGCCTCGAAAATGCCTGACACTTTGTTATATCTTCTTTGCGTTTGCGATGGCGGTTAACGGGGTTAGGGATTTGTTAGGGAAGAGTCGGGCTCGGTTTATTCCGATTCCAATGGCAATGGCGATTGAGGGTATTTTGCGATTGATATGTGTGTTGGGAGTTTGATACTGTTTATATGGTCCAAGGTTAATAAGGCGAAAGCGGCTGCGTTCGGGCCTGCGGTTGCTTCGGGTTTGATTTGCGGGGATGGGATTTGGACGTTACCGAGCTCGATATTGGCTTTGGCGGGTGTTAATCCTCCGATTTGCATGAAGTTTCTGTCGAGATCGACTAATGCTAAAGTTGATAAATGGCTCGCAACACATTGATCCATTTGTAGGTAATATTGTGTAATAGCCGTCAAGTAGGAAAATGAAAAGGTGTGAAATTCATATAGATATCAAAATGCTTGTTAGTCGGTTTCATTTCTTTGTATTGGTGTATAATGTAAACAATACACGATCAATATCATTCAAGTTTATCCTTTTTTAAACACATTGTTACATGCTATGTTTAAATCTTCTAAAAGTGTTCTATATATGAGCTAAAATAGTAAGCATGAACGGAGCTTCCGTTAGGCTCGGGTTCCCACCCCCGTTTCTGGTTTTTTTTTTTTTCATGTTTTTGTCTGAAAAAAATTACACATAGTGTAAACTTGCCCGCTTTAATTTGAAAATTCTGAGCCTGACACCCATACTTATGAAAAATTGTTTTATATGTATTGAATCCGCATCAGTCGCACCTACCTTTTCGTCTAAGCTTCGTCACTTAGGTAGTATAAGTGGTTTGATTTATAACAATAAACTACAAAGTTATATTTAATACCAAACATGATTTAAACCTCTAAATGATTGAATATTCTTTGTATAGATGCGTTTTCACTTTTTATGTTAAAATACTTAGCATGAACAAAGTAAAGTAAAAGATATAAAGGGGTAGAGAAGAAATAATTTTTGTTTTTATCAAAATTTCTTTATAGAAAACACCAAAGAAATTACTTTATATATAACTTTCCTTAAAATGTTGCTGCACATATATATATATATTAATATTATAAAAACAGTGCATTGCATCGTTGTTTTCCAGTTCCCCCGTAGAAATTCAAAATTTCAAAACAAAGCTAACCCCTCTATCTCTTCTATGGGTTCTTGTTTCAGCAAGAAAGCCACCGCTATCCCACCGGTGCCCCAATCCTCCGACGACCACCCACCAATGACTTCAAAAAGGAGTTATTCGTCATCAAATACCGAGTCAGCCACGACATTGACCGACACTCCGACCAAGACAGCGACAAAAACCTCCCTAGACTCCGAACCCCCAGTTTCACTAAGGAAGATGTCGATTCAATCCTCGTACAATGCCACACGCTCAGCCGGAACAGTTCTGCCGGAACTCAAAACCCTAGCTACAGAAGACGGCGTTCTCGTCCCAATTCAGACTGCAATACAAATGCTGACGTGGATGATGACGCACAGGATGACCACCATCGGCAGGAATTTAGGGTTTCGTCGGGTAGAAGGTCTAACTCTAACAGTAAAGAAAGGAGAATAAGCATATCTCCTTCTAGAAGATCCAGCAGTAAGGAAAGAAGAATAAGCATATCCCCCAGTAGAAGATCCCAATCGCCTTTTACTCTTAATCCCGCTGTCAATCGCCCCGCTAAAATGGTTTCGGTCCCGCCCACTGATAAGAGTAGCAATGTAGCTGTCCAACAACCAGCGCCTGTCGGTCCGGTAAAGCGAATTCATGTTAAGCGAAATGTGTCTCCGGCTCGAATTAGGGTTTTCGCTGACGACATAAGTCAAGACCAGGAAAGCAGCAGCAGCCGAGAGGCGGCTCATAGGCGCAAGTCACTGGTGGAGATTGATAACAATGCTGGTAGATCTGCACGACCGCGCGATACTAAACGAACACGGAGGCTATCTCGGGACCTAGACATGAACCCGGTGCCAGTTTTTGAACCTAGTCCTAGTCTGAGTCCGCCTTCATATGCAAGTTTGTTGCTTGAGGATATTCAAAACTTTCATAAGAACACTGTCACAACGCAGCCAGCTTTTGATCTGCCGGAGTGCGTAAGCAAGGCGTGCTTGATTATGGAGGCGGTGGCTGACATGAATTCCAATACGAGCTCTTTGTGTTCGGATGAAAGATGGAGGAACACAGCCATGAAGAAAGAGAGCTCTGGTATGACTTGAATTGTATTGAGAAAGCATCATGGTACATTTGTATTATGTGTTTGTAAAAGTGGCACATTATTTATGTGATGATAATTCATGATAATTGATCCCTTTGTTGTTATTTAGAGAGCTTGCTTGATCTTGCTGATAGTTGTGATCACATTTACATTCAAGTATACACACATACTTGACTGCTGGGATTTTTATTCAACACCTTTTTAGTTTTCACTTTTCATGTTGTCCTGCCAAGAGGCACAAGGTAATTTAGATACAAATAACCTCTGCATATGATTTAATGTATAATTAAATTCTATGTATGTAAAACTTAAAAAAACGGCTATATGTATAACCTAATAATACACAAAATCTACCTGTGTACAAGAGGCCGTCCCAATAGGCACGCCTCATGCCATTTTAACTTGCGCAACATGTAAGCCGGCTGACTCAACTCAAGCAGTCACTTTTTAGATCCAAGAAAGCGTAGTATGCAACCGAAAAATGCTATTTTGAAATCCCCTTTGAACAAAGTTTTAGGCTAATTTTACACATATCTCCATTGCCAGCATTATAAATTTATGATAGTGCTGACATGGGTCTACAAGGTTTCTCTAGTTGTCATACAAGACATGTGAAATGTATATAAACACCTAGTCAAATATTGCGAATTTCATGGACAAAGGTTGTTTTCATAGGAGCTAATATAGGTAATAACAGCAGAAATCCAAGTAACGTTTAACACAATTAGATTAGTTGATCTACAAAGCTTAAGTTGTGAGGTTAAGGGGCTGTTTGGTAATCTAGTGTTAAATCAATAAGAGGTTTGACTGATTAAAGAGCCTTTGATTCAGCATATCTTTGTAACTTAACCATTAAGAGGCTCCATGAGTCATTAAGAAGTGCAACAAAGCAGACTCTACCTCTGACCATTTCAAAGGTAGCCTATTAATGAAATCTGGCTAGCTAACATCCCCTCAGACTAATTAGAGATAAGTGTATCACTTTGTTACTAACCTGCCCGGTAAAGCTGCCATAATAAGATCCGGAACTTAGTTTTTTGGTCAAATCTAGCATTGTTTTCTATAAAGGACAACATTAATCGTATAAATGCAAAACAAGTTAGGCCTTTTTGAGCATGACGGTGTGCTCGGATCATCACAATGGTAGCAAACTCGAAGTACGAGTATATGATCGGGTAATAGGTCGTGGGAATACATGTGTGGTGTTGGGTATGCAAAATTTCGTGGCAGAAGTTGATGAGATGGCCGAAATTACCACAATTTGGAGCATTTCGACATTGCGGTAGCGGAGTAGTGGAATTACACATGTTACACAAAATGGTGGGTTCTCGTGTAAATATCTTTGTTGGGTTAGGTTTGAGTGTCCAAGAGTTGTGTTGGGTTTGGATTGAGTTAGGCATAACTTTGAGGTTTTTATATATTAAATTTTGGTTTATCATGGCCGGGATTGTAACACCCCAGTTTTAAGCGGAATACGCCCGGGTGCAATGTATAGATCACTCATAAGCTCGTAACACTATTCATAGTGACAATATATTTATTTTATTCCATAATTTCGCAAGTACACAAATAGTTTAATAATGAGACAAACAACATTACAAAAAGAAACAAATATTATTCATTGAAATAACCCTAAGGTATAACTAGGTTTCTTGTCCTGACACTTAATCGTATCAACATGCAGCACGTTTAAATAATATATAATATATTTTGTCAACAACACATGTTGGTGAGTTTTCATGAGTTTTTGCGTATATAAATATATATAAAATGCGCGATTAAATGATCGTCATGCAATAAATATTCAAACATAATGTAAATGAAATCAAATAGTTTCGTCCTCCCGTTCATTTAGCCGAAGCCGTAGAAGTCGAGGAAATGAGAACCACCTTACGTAAACAACCAAAGTCGTAACGTTAGACGGCGCAGGTACGTCTCGTCGGACCCTCCCACTATGCGTTTGCGTAACTTCCACCATAAAAACAGTAAACACTTTGCACATAATTCACGTATAATCACAAACAATATGCAAGAATAATATTAACATGTACGATAAATGTGAATCGGTTTGTAAACAAGCGCATAACTAACGAAATAAAACTTGTGACATGCTACACCCCAAAAATATTAAAAACCTTAAAAATGGGTTATGAAAAACTCACTTGTTAAGTTAAGTGAATAAAAGCGAACTATGCGTTTAAGCGAGCTGAAATGGATGAGTTCTGTTCGACGATTGGCCCTAGAAAATATTTCTAGGTTCAAAATAGGATTCAAGGTAATAAATGAAACATAAGACTTAGATAAATTTGGTTTTCGGTTTAGTGTTTAAGCCTTTGTAAGAAAACATATATTACCTTTATAATTGTCCATTTTTAGACTTTTTAATGAAAATGTATAAGTGAGTTCATTTTAAATTATTTACACAAATTTGGGTCATAATAATGGTTAGTCACATTATTTTCCGACTTTTTAAAAATATTATTTTTAGTTGATGTGATGAAATAATTAGTTTTTAGATGCTGGATATATTAAATAAATAAACCGAACCGAATAAATACGTAAGCGAATCAAGTTTGTTTTTTTTATGAACTAATACTAATGTCAAGTTATGTTTAACATAGCATTAAGTTTCTAAATAATGGAAACATGCATAAAATAACAAAAACATATCCGAGGAATGGACATAAAAGATAATAAGAAAAAATCTTTAACTTGATCGGTTTGACTTTATAAGTCAAAGTTATGCAAAACACCAAAGAGAGCTCAAGAAAAAGGAAATTTAGTAATTGTGGATGTGACAAAGTGAAGGAAGATAAATGAGCTCAATTTATAGGGAAAAAAGAGTCAAGGGTGTTTCAATTTGATTAAGTTGGTCAAAGAATTTAATTGTGTTAAAAAGTCTTAAAAATGTAGAATAATAATCATAAATTTAGACTTGTAACATAGGAATTTTTATTAAAGGAAATTAATATGATCATATAAATGTTAATCAAAACATAAAACTAATAAATTGAGCCATGAATTGGATTGATGCATGGCTTGAATAAATAACAAAACATTATTAAAGTTTGTAATATAAAACTTATGATAGATTAAAAGAAATAAAGATATAAAATGCATAAAAGATATAAAGATATAAAGCTATGAAATGAAATCTGTAATTAATTGGATTGTAATAATGAATTTTAACATCATAAATAAAATAAACAAATCCAACTTTATTAATAAAAATCGATCTGGATATTATTGAAATTTTAAAATGGTGCGGGTTTCGGTTTTGAAAAATGGCAAATGTCACAGGACTTACAACTTTTAGAAATTTCGTCTTGAAATTAAAATAAAGATAAAATTTTAAAATAAAATAACTAATACACGGAGTTGTTAAAATGTTTTAATAATAATTTTTTATAAAAAATACTTAATTATATAAAAACAGTAACATGGAACTTTGAATGACCAGAAAGACGCCACAAATGGGAATATGGCAATGACACTTATATATAGGATGTACCAGCGGCGTATCCACCATGCCCTTACCATACTACATTTGTCCCGTCTTTCAAAATCATTCCAGGTTTTGAGTTATTGCACACAACGTACTTATTATGTCTTCCACGCAAGCACTTGGATAATTACGTGTCGACCCATAATTACCTTTATCGTCGGATGGTCCACATAATCCGTCCCATTGTGTGGGTTTTAAAACATATACAATAAATACAATAAATAAAAACTTGGAAATCAATAACAATGAACTATATAAATCAAAATTAACAACATGTATAAACAAATCCTTGAGATCAAGGATAAGCGAAAATGTCAAAGTGAAACCGTTGAAGTTTAACAAAATAAATGATGTTATTGGAATTTAAACGAAATAAGCAAGATTCTTAAAATAATAAGAAAAAAGAATGAAAATATGAACATCAATGTAATTAAACGAAACATTGGAGTCGAGAATAATAGGAAAAATAAATGTAGCATTGAGCTAACAAAATATAAACACGTGAGTCAATAAAGCATTGGGTCCGAGAATAAGATAAATAAACGAAACATTAATAACCAATAGAGTAAGTTTCTTGGAGTCAATAATGACTCGTTAAACAAATGAAAATTTCCAACAGAATATCAACATGAATAACGGTAACATTGAGATTAAGAGTAACAAAATGAATAGTTGAAACTCCAAGATTGAGAGTAACAAAGTAAAACTTTGAACTCTAATTGATGAAATATTAAGATCAAGAATAACAAGATGATTCATGAAACATTGAGCAGGAAAATAACCAAACAAGTAACCAAATCTTCAGCTATAACGCATAACAATCAACTTATTTGTGTGATTTACAATCCATAACCGCCGGACTCTAAGTTATATCGCAATTACGATAATTAAACACTAATAGTTCAAATTGGCACTATAAATAGGACTATAGGCTGCAGCTAAACTTTTTCACACCTTCAAATCATCATAATACACTTTTTATATCACAAATTAAGCCGTCAAAATCGATTCCAGCCAAACCGTCATTCTCCGTCATTACGTAACGATATCAGGTAACTTTTATATGGATTTAATACATTTTTAGCCGAAAAACAAAACCCCTAAACTAATTTATACAAACATGGAATGGATTGTGAGTATTGGAACCTAGTGTTTTTATAATGAAGAGGATGAACTTGTAATATAATATATATAGTGTCACACCCCAACCTAAGGCGGAAATACCGAGGCGTGATCCGATTGCTCACAGCTCGAAAATACTATCATAATATAAACGTGACAATATTTATTTAATTATTTTATTGAAAGAATACACACAATATCCAAATATAACAAATAATTTAAATACATGAATGTAAGCTCAAATAATGATTATCTTGTTTATACCCTAAGGTCTTATCTAAGTGTCCAAACTTCAATCTTCAATACAAGCAACCTGCATATGCTTAAAAAAATGGAAAGAGTTTGCCAACATAAAGTTGAGTGAGAATATCACCAGATTTTGTCACAACATTATAAATAAGCATAACGTAGTAAATGCGGTAAATTAATCAAACCATGAGAAAATAAGTTGTTAATTAAACCATTGCCAAGCGAATCGGGCGCTGGTAAATCAACCATGAGCAAATAATAATAAGACCGTTGTCAAACGAATCGGGCGTTGGTCAATAGCATGAGCACCCGATACATGGGAATACGTTGGACCCCTCTAAATATGCGAATGAATGAATATTAACACAAGTAAGCATGTAACACGTATATTTGATTAAGTCACTCACAATTACACGTATGCATATATATATATATAGTATGAAATAGGAATATGTACGCATATGTTCCCAAAATGTTTATAAAACTTGGTAAAATAGAGGAATGATAAACTCACCTTAGATTAATGACAAACGAATATAAATACGAATAAGCGAGTCGTCCACTACACGTCAAACGACATAAAAAATTCGGAATCTGAAAATTTAGGATATGATAACATAAGTAAAAAAGAACTCGTTTCCGCTGGAATCAATCCAAACGGGCGTTTTGAATTCAAGTTATGTTTGTTTTAAAATTTAAGCGAGCTGGTATTGACCAGACTCCAAACAGCGATTCGGAAGTCGGGCTTTGGTCATTAGCCTTAAAATTATGTTACGGGAATAAAAGTCTTCTGGACCGAACGCTGAATCCGACCAGAATTATGAGAAAACGGATAGTCAAACTTGTTGACTGTTTTGCCCTTTAACGAGTTTTAAACGAATTGACCAGTCAACACCCTTCAACCACCGAAATTGATTGAGGCTTATTGACTAGGGAATATATATGAATGATGCCTGTGTTTACAGTTTACCCGAAAAGTGAAAGAATCAACAGATACGATGAGTCGAAGGTCCATACGCATGCAAAGATAAATGAACAAGCTTGTATCTTCAATGAATAAGCAAAACCCGAAGGGTTTGGTGACGAACAGTGGTAGGTGACGGCTGAGTATGTCTCCTAGGGTTCATGTAAAGTTTGTGGCAGAGATTATGAGGGTTGTTTATATAAGAATAGCAAAAAAGAACCATGTTTGAAAGATTTATTCATTTAGGAAACCGAATAAGAGTTTAGTGACCAAATCGATGAAATAAACCAAAAGATTTCGTGCTTGATCAGTAATATAAGGGTATGTACTTGTATTTTAGTTAATATCCTTTTCTTGGAACTTAATTCACTCGATTTATGCCTAAAATAAGCTATTCAGATGCTAAAAACGAACTAGGAAAGAAAATAAGTTATACGATCTGTGCAGACACCCCAAGGCTTTGCGCGGTGGGGGAAGGCCACCCCATCACGTGGTGCTCTGGCCAAAATAAGAGAAATTTGATTTTGTACATGTTTAGTCCTTGTAGTTTGGGTTTAGGTCATTTAACGAACTTTTTATGCATAGTTTAAGATTGGAACAATATATAATGTATAAGAGACCTAAAGTGAACATAATAAACTTAATTGTTCATAAAAATTTGGTTTTTATTAATAACAAAGATCTAAAATATTCTCGAGTCGGGTTAAATGTTAACGAATACGGGTTTAGAAAATCCGAAATGTTACATATAGTTTTGTTTCTGGTAGCTTAATAACAATCAAACTTGTGCAACTGGTTAGTCTTTTTGTGCGTAAACTAGAAGACCCGGGTTCGAACCCTGGTCAGATTGTTTCCTTTCTTTATTTTTTTAAATCCTTTTTCTTTTATTATCAAATAAATTCATTAAAAATTATTAAAAATCATTATACATTAAATAAAATTCTTTTAACTTAAATAAAATTATTTATAATTTAAATTTTATCATTATCATTCAAAAACCCAACGTTTTCATATTCGTTAAATCTCATTAATAGTATTTATTAATTCCATTTCGTAACTATAACTCGTTAATATTATTTATTCCGTTTCGTTAACTATAAATTCCATCTTGTTAATCGTTATAATACGATAACAATTTTTTTTGGACAAAGTTTAACCGTTAAAAAAACGACGTTCCATAAACGTTAGAATTTTCATATTAGTTGAAATAATATTTAAATAATATAAACGCTAATATTACAATTCTTTTTCGTTAACTTTATAAAACGCTAAATTGATGATTCTGATAACACCCGTGCTTCGTAATTCCCATATCAATATTAGATCACTAATCAATAATATTAAAATAGTTCGTTAAATTTTCCGTAAAGTTTAAATATAATATTATTATATAAAATAAAATAACATAAAATGCCTTAAAATAATATGAAAATAATACATAATCTTAAAATTTAAATATATAACTTTTTCAATCTCGTTAGTTAGATTTTGTTTTTGTTTTATTTATAGTTCCAGAAGTTCAATCATTTCGGGTTCTTTAACGCACTTTCGGTTGCTTCGGTTTCGTTATCGTGCTTTCGGATTTTATTGCATGTTTATCTTTGATTTCGAGGTGAGTTTCTCACACCCCCCTTTTCAAACGTTTTTACATTTATGGGGGTAGCATGTATATTCTACACAAATGATTACTTAGTATGTTTTATTCAGACTACAATTCACATTATGGACTTGTGTGTTTATTTGCTTACTTGCGTTGTGCGATTATCCGAAAACGTTGGTTGTTACCAACTGAAAAGGACCTTGCGTGCGTTGTTCGATTATCCGAGTACGTTGGCTGTCCCCACCTGGAGAGGGCCTTGCGTGCATTATGCGATTATCCGAGTACATTGGTTGTTACCAACTGGGAAGAAACTTGCTTGCGTTGTTACACATGTTCATAGAATTGTATGGTTTTTATATATGTATATTAAAACTATGTGATTCTCACCCACTACTTGTTAGTTGACCTTTTATTTTATATACATACTACAGGTACAATTATTAGAGGTTGAAAAAAATGAAGACACTAGACTTAGGATATTTAAATTAATGATCAAGTTGATTTGAATGTTTCTTTATATTTAATGTAATCTCTTTGTTTCGTATTTGTGTATTTGATGTTCAAAGTAATTAATGATAATATTGTCACTTAATAGTGTCACATGTGTTTTGAGCAATTTGTACGTCACACTCGGGCGTTTTTCGCTTAAGCCGGGATGTTACAGATTGGCATTAGAGTCGTGACTATAAGATAGGACATTAGACATAGTGCCCTAGTTAGTTATTGCTTATTTGTTTATTTGTTTAGGTTGCATAATTAGAAATTATGTGGGCCTATGTGTGTAACGCCTGCTAAATTTTTTCGGTTTAAAGATTTCCTGCATGTAAAGTATGTATAATTCTCGGGAATTAACCAACGTTTCTCGGAAACCTTTACGTCATCCTGGTACGTCTAATCGTTTAAATTTTCTTCCAAGTTGCATTATTATTCAATTTGAGGGGCTAGAATGAAAATATTTTATAATATAACAAATAACAAAAAACCCTCCTTTGCTTGTTGTCTGATCGTCGTAGGAAGAACAACCCCCCCTTCTTTGCTTCGGCTTTTGAGTAATTCCAAGGCATTTAGAAGTAGTTCAAGATATGTACTACAATCCCCAACACTTTCTTCGTTCACCCCTAATCGTTTTGATGCTCAATTTAGCCGATTCTTTTCGTTGGACAGATTTCGGCCAAGGTGCAATTGACCCGCTTCCCGTGGATAAAAATTAGATTTTTTGGTGTAGAAAGATTTCCAAGTATGGCATTTACATCATATTAAAATTTCGTGGCCATTGGAGGTGTTTAGGTCGGTCAATCGATTTTAGTTCGAAAACTAGGGTTTATCGGGTGTAGAATCGTCAATTGTTGAGTTTGATGAGTTAATCAATTGAATGACCAACCGAATCAGTTTGCATAGCCCTAGGGGGGTTTAAGGGCTGTGGGAAAATTATTTTTTTGGTACTCGGGGCTGATTAGGTTGGTGATTAGTCAATCGAGTTGGTTGTGCGCGAATTGTCGTTTAAACATTAAAGTGAGTGTTGTAAAACGGAACCGTCGACCCTATCAACTCGGGTGACATAATTATGATGTATGAAAAGGTTAAGATGGGAATTTGGTCCAATTGGGGCTGATTTGTTTGGCAATTGGTTTTAAGAGTTATTACGCGCGTATTCGACTCGATTTGCTTACCGACGGGTGAGTTGTGCATCATGGTTAGCCCCGACCATGATCGTAGGGTGGATTTGGTTAATTGAAAGGTTTTAGGGGCTGAGGTAAAGTAAATGTGTATGGGTTGGGCCTCGGGCCAAATTTTTGGGCTTGAACGGCCCGTTAGGCAAGTGTGTTCTTACGGTCTAGTTTAGTAACGCGTTGTGTACAATTATAGGCCCTTACTTGAGAGTGTGCACTTAGAGATTTCCTAGCTCGTTGCTGGTGTTTGGTTAATTTCAGGTGAGTTCATGATGCCCTTTTTACTCTTTTAAATTTTGGGCTAGCATGCACACCTAAGTGTTTTTCTTACTTGAAGAAATATTTTAAACTATTTTATATAGGCTTGCTAGTATATGGTATGCCTTGGGATGTTAAATATATATATATATATATATACACACACATTATTGTTTGGCCTATATTTGGCGATGTTGTAGTCGTTTCGACTACTGATGTTGCGTATGCCTACTTTGTGTTTGCATGCGTTGATGTTACGTGTTTGGGTTATACGTTTGCTCGACCCTGATATTATACGTGGATGTTATATATATATATATATTGTTATATATATAGGGATGTACTTGAAAGGATGTTTATATATATATTTTGTATATGTATGTATGTATGAGATTGTTTAGTCTTGGTAATGATGACTTAATGGATGCACTCTTTTTATTTTTAAAATTTTGGTATGACTATCATAATTGTTATTACTGATATTAATTACTTAAATGTAACATCACAAAAAATTTTGGTTCAAATTTGACAAATTAATAAAACTTAAGGACTAAAAATATTCATGGCAAATGTAAAGAGAAAAATAAGACAAAGAATGGAAGTAGCTTATGTTAAGGAATGGAGTAAGGAGACTCTATCCCACATCGGAAAAAGAAAGAAAAATAAAGCACTTTATAAGGAGAGAACATTCCATGGAAATATTCTTAAATGGCCAACCACTCTCCCTAGTCCTAGCGGAGGGTGCAAAGCACCCGACGCGCACGCGCACGGGTTTGGGTGTAGGGCGATGGGCGCAATGTGGCGCTATGATGGCGCACTTTGCACTTCGCTCGCATCGCCAAGAGCCGCCTTTGTATTTTTGGATGATGATAAGATCAAGATATGGCAAGTTACCAAAAGACCAGGGACTAAAAATGAACATATTCAAAATTTTGCATCTTCGCGATACGCGAAGAATCCAAGTTGTGCGTCTTCGTGATACGCGAAGATGCAGTACACGTGGAGAGACAGGAACAACACGTGGCGACACGTGGCAAGCCTACGCGGCGACTCAACGAAGTTAGTGCAGCTTCGCGATACACGAAGCTGCTTCGCGATACGCGAAGTTGCACAAAAATTTCTATAAATAGGCCGGCCTTGAGGGGTGGTCCTCACCATCCAACTCACACTTCCAATTACACATTGTCTCGATTTACGTGCCACGACCCGAGATGGCGATATCCCGACAAGCCTTACCTCGAAATGCGTGCCATAACCCTACTTAAATACCCTTTCGACTTACCTTCAAATAGAAGTGCTATTCAAGTAAAGCACAAGCATTTCTATAAATAAGCCATTCAAGGTAGGGGTTCTGCTCGATTACTATAATATAAATGGCTTAGACCCTAGTCAGGGATATAACCCGTACCTTGATTTTATAAAGTGGAAATAATATTTTATAAAGTCGAGATTATAGATAAAATAATACTTCTTTATTTTATATAAAGATTTTATATTTCTTATAATAAGAACATGAAATATATGATTTCTTCACGAAGAAGAAACAAATGTTTATAAATGATTAAAGAAGAAAGGACTAGAGGTCCTTATATTTATAAAGAGATAAAATATCAAGGTAAAGGTTATGCAATCGGACTAAAGGTCTGAAGCTAGATCGTTGATTTAGTACTTATAAAATGTTATTCTCGTACTATAGGTCCGAGGTAACGAGACAAATTGGTGAGAATCACCAACCAAGAAGAAGGGTGAATACGTCCAACTTTTTATAAAACAAAGTCTTGAATGTTTGCATGGGATTATATCCCTAAAACTTTATAAACAAAAGTAATACTGGCCCTCAGGCTATTGTATACGTTTGTCTGGATCCTTACATATGTGGGCAGACGGTGGGCACGCCACGCCACACTTGCTAATGCCTCCGCCACGTTGGGCCGGACCCATGTAATGTCCGAGAGGGGATTATCTCGTGTATATTGAATAGTTGCCAAGATCTCGATGCTGCGGTATCGCTGAGAGGTTTCAAGTATAACTAGAGGTTTATAATATTTAACTTGGTTTTTTCCTAAGCCACGATGGGCCGGGTCACAAGATACCCGAGGGGATAATTAAGTAACTTAAAATATTTTGAGTCAGCGTGTTCACCAGCATGTGTTGCTGACGTATTTTTTTTATAACTATTTTACAGGTAATGAAGGATACGTCTTTGGAGACAGAGGATAGCCGTTAGACGATCTGATGGCTCAAAGGATGTTTTAATATTAAAATAATGTAAATCATGGTTTTAATATCCAAACACTTTTGTATAACTTAACGGGTGTTTCAAACCTCGTGATTTGAATATAATAATATTTTATTAAAAGTCTTCCGCTTTACAACCTTTAACTCTGATGTATTTACAAAACAGGTACCAACTTACGAGTCACACGCCCAGGCCCTGAGCCGGGGTGTGACAAGGGTTGGTATCAGAGCCATCGATCTTAGCAAATTAGGTATATAAGTATACCTTAGCTTTGATCAGAGATAAGTTTCAAAATTATTATTTAAGGATAAGATAGGTTGATATTCTTTCATATCCCTTATCATTCTAATGTTTTCTATCCCTTCCCATTCTAAACTTCATAGATGTCGGTGTTCAAGAAAATAATAGAATCCTTTTACGAAGAGATGAGACGAACAGGACATCCGGAACCCATTATTCCTCTTGATGGTCAAAGTGATGAATACTATGTTAACTTCTTCGACCAAGACAGACCCCTCACACCAGTGGTTCCATATGGGAATCAACCCATTTACTTCCCGGGCACGGAGCAGATGCTAATCGACATTCCAAGCAATCCGCCAACCCCAACGGATCATCCTTCGGATAAAGTGCAGATTGATGCGCCAGCTAAGTCTGATCCTAAACACGCTACCCCAAGCTGGATGCAAATCTACTCTGATCCAAGGACCCTAGTTCATAACCCTACAGATTCTCCGTATGCTTCTGTTTCAGGTCCATCGAGGAGACCCAAGATGAGAGTAATGCAACCGGAGACCTTTCGGATTGAGGTAAATACAAGTAATGTGGAAGTTGAACAAGAAGAAGACCCAGAAGAGGAAGTTGAAGAGGAGTCGGAAGAAGAACCGGAAGAAGAATCGGAAGAAGATCCGGAAGAAGAAGTTTCAAAGGAGATGAGCCTTGATGAGAGGAACCCTGAGGTGCAAAACCATTCAGGATGTGATTGTCCACCAAGTATGGGCTGCCAGCAACCCTTGTTTCACCTGTCCCCCCATTATGATCCTCAAGATCCGTATGTTCAAGCACTCACTGGTAGCTTTCCACCTTTCACTGGTGTTGTTCCAACCATCTCAGAACAAGCAAGCGAGATTAGGCAGCAAGAAGAGGCTGCAAAAGTCTTTCACAACATGCCGGTTGAATCCAGTCCAACGCCGCAGTATCCTAGAAACCATTATGACATCGTCATGATGGGGTACCGTGATCCACCGCCCCAGTATGGATATCCAAGTCTCATTCCTCAGTCCCAAGAGGAGCATTTGGATCGGGCCCTGCATGAGACGGATGAGTTGCGGTAAAAGTTGGCTACTGAAAGTAGTAGGAAAAAGAAAGTGAAGAAGAAATTACTACACAAGTGTAGTAAGCTGAAGAAGTTAATCAAGAAGTACATGAAGGATTAAAGATCTCGTTCTATTGTAACCGTACCGTTTGTTCCCTGTTCAGTTATGGTTCAATCGTTTGTCCCTTGTTCCGTTGTTGTAGTATTAATGTTTTCTAGAATAAGTCCGTAGTGTTTATAATGGTATCGCTTGTGGTAATAGGAGTAGTCATAATGTACTCCTGTTTGTAAAATAAATAAAAACTTTTTAAATAATGAGTCAATTTCCTTATATTTTCAGAATGTCGAACCAAAGTAATCCTTCCCAAAATAAGGAAGCTTCGAATGCTAAAAGCAACCAACTGAGCCTACTCAAGGAAACAATGAGTAGTTGATAAACAAAATGCAAGAAATGATCAATGCCATAAATACATTATTACCCACCATGAAAGAAAAATCCGTCCATCAAAGTGAGGTCCGGCAGCCCAGTAAATCTGTCAAATCCAAATCTCGTCCTAACCCTACCCATCAAAATGAAGAAAGTGACCAAGGATCGACCAACGGTGAAAAGATCCACCAAACCTTTAAGAAAAAGTTACGAATTGAAGGTTGTTTGTTTAAGGATTTTAAGAATTGTGGGCCGAAAGAGTTTTATGGCGACAAGGGTGCCATCGCCGCCATAAGATGGCTTGAAGAAATGGAATCAATTGTGATAATAAGCAAGTGTATAGAGGAGGAAAAGATTTAGTACACGGTACAGATGTTTAAGGGGGAAGCTGTAGAGTGGTGGAGCACTCTATTGATGGTAAGAGGAAGAAGAATCATGTACCAGATGACGTGGAAAGAGTTTAAGGATCTTGTGTTGCAGAAGTACTGTCCAATGCATGAAACCGATTTAGTTCAAACCAAATTTTTGAATCACAAGGTAGTTGGAACCAATATGAGAGAATACAATACCAAATTCCAAGAGTATTGTAGGCTTGTTCCCCAATTGGTAACACCAGAATCGAGCAAGGTAACCCGCAACATATGGGGTTTACCGAGAGAGATAAGAGACATGGTGAGGTCTCATTTACCACAGTCAGCCGAATCAGCCATGGAGCTGGCTGGTTATTTGATAAACGGTTTGATTCGTAACAAAGAAGAAGACAAGAAAGAATATTCAACCATTGATAGAAAAGGAAAAGGGAATAACCGTTTCAAGGGAAAAGATGTGGATAGAAGAAGGAGTGGTTTCAATTTCAACCACCCATTGTGTAAGATTTGTAAGAGGCATCATGCGGGTCGATGCCGGTTTGTAGTATTTACATCTATTGTATGTGATACATGTAAGAAACCAGGACATGCCACTGCTGATTGTTGGAAAAACAAGATGACTTGCTTCAACTGCAAGGAAATGGGGCATCTTAGCTTTGAATGTCCCAAGAAGAATGTTGCTGGAAGTGGAAGTGTTGGAGGTGCTAGTGGAAGTGGCACCAAGAATGAAGGAAGGAAGGGGAATGCTCGAGTCTTTGTACTCGACACCAAGAAGGCCGCATACATACCGGAAGCCATCACCGGTACGTTCTTAGTCAATAACGTTTACGCAAGAGTTTTATTTGATTCTGGTGCAAATCAAAGTTATATAGATTATAAGTTTTGTAGTCTATTAAACGAACCTTTAAAGAAATTGAATAAAACCATAAACGTCGAGACGGGCAATGGTGAGATAATTAAAATTTCCGAGACCTTAGAAAATGGAAAGATCTTGTTGGCAGGCTACGTCATTCCTGTGTAATTACTACCTATGACGTTAGCAAGCTTTGATATAGTTCTAGGTATGGACTGGTTATCCAACAACCATGCTCGTATCATTTGCAATAAGAAAACCATAGAACTTCAAGCCTCTGACAAGCGAACAATTCAAATCGCGGGCGACAAAGACGCTGGTCATGTTAGTATAATTTCCATGATAAAAGCTAACAAATGTTTAAACCAAGGATGCTTAGCATTCATGGCTTATGTAACGGAAGAATCAAAACCGAAGTAAATCAAAGATGTACCTGTAATATCCAAATTTCCCGACGTCTTCCAGATGAACTTCCAGGAATTCCGCCCAATCGAGAAGTCGAATTCAGAATAGACTTAATGCCTGGAACAACTCCGATAGCCAAATCTCCCTATCGTTTGGCTCCGACGGAAATGAAGGAATTAAAGAAACAGCTAGATGAGTTGTTAAAGAAAGGGTTTAGTCGTCCAAGTTCATCACCTTGGGGAGCGCCGATATTATTCGTTAAGAAGAAAGATGGTTCTATGAGGATGTGCATCGACTACAGGGCATTGAACAAAGTAACTATTAAGAATCGATATCCGCTACCTAGAATAGACAACCTATTTAATCAATTGCAAGGAGCGAGTTTCTTTTCGAAAATAGACTTACGTTCTGGATACCGTCAGTTGAAAGTTCAAGAAGATATCCCAAACACAGCTTTCCGAACAAGGTATGGACATTATGAGTTCACCGTAATGCCATTTGGACTCACTAATGCCCCAGCCGCTTTCATGGACATGATAAACAGAGTTTGTAAGCCATATTTAGATAAATTTATAATCGTATTCATCGATGATATACTTATTTATTCTAATCAAAAGAAGAACACAAAGTTCATCTTCGGATTTTATTGGAATTACTTCAAAACGAGAAATTGTATGCAAAATTTTCCAAGTGCGAGTTTTGGCTGCATGAAGTGCAATTTCTTGGTCACGTTGTTAACGCCAATGGAATTCAAGTGGACCCCGCAAAGATTGAAACAATAGCTAAATGGGAGATTCCTAGGTCGCCAACCAAGGTCCGAAGTTTCCTAGGTTTGGCAGGATATTATAGAAGATTTATTAAAAACTTCTCCCGTATAGCAGTTCCCTTAACTTCACTAACCCAAAAGAACGTTAAGTATGAGTGGGGAACCAAGCAGCAATAAGCGTTTGATTTACTTAAACAAAAGCTTACAAATGCACCTATATTGGCCTAGCCAGAGGGTATGGAAGATTTCATTATATTTAGTGACGCATCTCAATCAGGTTTAGGTTGCATACTAATGCAAAGAAAGAAAGTAATAGCTTATGCTACTCATCAATTGAAAGTACACGAAAAGAATTATATGACTCACGATCTAGAGTTGGGTGCCATAATTTTTGCCTTAAAGTTACGGAGACAGTATCTCTATGGAGTCAAGTTTATCGTGTACACTGATCATAAGAGCTTAAAGCATATATTTGATCAGAAGGAACTTAACATGCGTCAAAGAAGATGGATGGAAACCTTAAACGATTACGATTGTGAAATCATCTATCACGAAGGAAAAGCAAATGTTGTAGCTGACGCATTGAGCCGATAGGAACATGAGAAACCCAAAAGGGTTCAAGCTTTGAGATTAGAACTACAAATAGATCTAATCGAGCAAATCAAGAAAGCTTAGAAACAAGCAATTGAAGAAAACCATATTTCTGAAGAAAAACGTAAAGGCACCATTGATTCTTTAATAAAAGGAGACGATAACATACTCAGACTTGGGAACCGAATCTGGGTACCAATTGTTGGTAATTTGCGCGAAAGGATCATGAGTGAAGCTCATAAATCAAAGTACATGATGCATCCCGGTAGTGATAAAATGTATCAAAATCTTAAACCAAACTACTGGTGGAATGGGATGAAGAGAGATACTGCTTTGTATGTTGCTAAATGCTTAACATGTTTACAAGTCAAGGCAGAACATCAAAAGCCTTCAGGTTTGCTTCAACAACCTGAACTTCCTATATGGAAATGGGAGATGATAACAATGGATTTCATTACGAAACTCCCTAAGACTACCCGACAACATAATGCTATTTGGGTAATCGTTGATAGGTTAACTAAATCCGCTCATTTCTTATCTATCAATGAATCTTATTCCATGGATAGATTGGCACGGATTTACGTAAACAACATCGTTGCATTACATGGTGTGCCATTATCTATCATATCTGATCGTGACAGTAGATTTACGTCTCATTTCTGGAATAGTTTTCAACAAGCGTTAGGAACTCGGTTAAATCTTAGCACTGCTTATCACCCTCAAACTGATGGGCATAGCGAAAGAACAATTCAAATGCTTGAGGACATGCTTCGAGCTTGTGTGATCGATTTAGGCGGATGTTGGGATGATCATCTACCTCTGATGGAATTCTCGTATAACAACAGTTATCACACAAGTATTCAAGCCGTACCATTTGAAGTTTTGTATGGGCGAAAATGTAGAACGCCTGTATGTTGGTCCGAAACAGGAGATAATCGAATATCTGGACCCGAAATAGTCCAAGAAACAACGGATAAAGTGTTGCAAATCCGTGAACGACTTAAGATGGCAAGAGATCGACAAAAGAGCTATGCAGGCGTTCGCCGTAAACCGTTGGAATTTCAAGTAGGCGATAAGGTTTTACTAAAAGTGTCACCATGGAAAGGAGTTGTACGATTCGGCAAGAAAGGAAGGTTAAGTCCACGTTTTGTAGGACCATTTGAGGTATTAGAACGAATCGGTACTGTTGCTTATCGCTTAAGATTGCCAGAAGGGATGAAAGGAATACAGGATGTATTTCATGTCTCTAACTTACGTAAGTGTCTGTCTGACGAAACTCTAACCATGCCTTTGAAAGATGTCGAAATCAATGAAAATCTAAAATTTAAAGAACAACCTCTACAAGTGGAAGATTTCCAAGTTAAGCAACTTAAACGTCGAAGGCTAAAGTTAGTCAAGATACGATGGAACTCCCGAAGAGGACCTGAGTTTACTTGGGAGTTAGAATCAGATATGAGGAAGAAATACCCACATCTGTTCTAAGCGAATCTCGAGGACGAGATTCATTCTAAGGTGGGGAGGATGTAACATCACAAAAAATTTTGGGTTCAAATTTGACAAATTAATAAAACTTAAGGACTAAAAATATTCATGGCAAATGTAAAGAGAAAAATAAGACAAAAATGGAAGTAGCTTATGTTAAGGAATGGAGTAAGGAGACTCCATCCTATATCGGAAAAAGAAAGAAAAATAAAGCACTTTATAAGGAGAGAACATTCCATGGAAATGTTCTTAAATGACCAACCACTCTCCCTAGTCCTAGCGGAGGGTGCAAAGCACCCGACGCGCACGGGCTCGGGTGAAGGGCGATGGGCACAATGTGGCGCTATGATGGCGCACTTTGCACTTCGCAAGCTCGTATCGCCAAGAGCTGCCTTTGTATTTTTGGATGATGATAAGATCAAGATATGGCAAGTTACCAAAAGACCAGGGACTAAAAATGAATAGATTCAAAATTTTGCATCTTCGCGATACGCGAAGAATCCAATTTGTGCGTCTTCGCGATACGCAAAGATGCAGTACACGTGGAGAGACAGGAACGACACGTGGTGACACGTGGCAGCCTACACGGCGACTCAGTGAAGCTAGTGCAGCTTCGCGATACGCGAAGCTGCTTTGCATTACGCGAAGTTGCACAAAAATTTCTATAAATAGGCCGGCCATGGGGGGTGGTCCTCACCATCCAACTCACACTTCCAATTACACATTATCTCGATTTACGTGCCACGACCCGAGATAGCGATATCCCGACAAACCTTACCTCGAAATGCGTGCCATAACCCTACTTAAATACCCTCTCGACTTACCTTCAAATAGAAGTGCTATTCAAGTAAAGCACAAGCATTTCTATAAATAAGCCATTCAAGGTAGGGGTTCTGCCCGATTATTATAATATAAATGGCTTAGACCCTAGTCAGGGATATAGCCCGTACCTTGATTTTATAAAGTGGAAATAAGATTTTATAAAGTCGAGATTATAGATAAAATAATACTTCTTTATTTTATATAAAGATTTTATATTTCTTATAATAAGAACTTGAAATATATGTTTTCTTCACGAAGAAGAAACAAAGGTTTATAAATGATTAAAAAAGAAAGGACTAGAGGTCCTTATATTTATGAAGAGATAAAATGTCAAGGTAAAGGTTATGCAATCGGACTAAAGGTCTAAAGCTAGATCGTTGATCTAGTACTTATAAAATGTTATTCTCGTACTATAGGTCCGAGGTAACGAGACAAATTGGTGAGAATCACCAACCAAGAAGAAGGGTGAATACGTACAACTTTTTATAAAACAAAGTCTTGAATGTTTGCATGGGATTATATCCCTAAAACTTTATAAACAAAAGTAATACTGGCCCTCAGGCTATTGTATACGTTTGTCTGGATCCTTACATATGTGGGCAGACGGTGGGCACGCCGCACCACACTTGCTAATGCATCCGCCACGTTGGGCCGGACCCAAGTAATGTCCGAGAGGGGATTATCTCGTGTATATTGAATGGTTGCCAAGATCTCGATGTTGTGGTATCGCTGAGAGGTTTCAAGTATAACTAGAGGTTTATAATAATATATTTAACTTGGTTGTTTCCTAAGCCACGATGGGCCTGGTCACAAGATACCCGAGGGGATAATTAAGTAACTTAAAATATTTTGAGTCAGCGTGTTCACCAGCATGTGTTGCTGACGTATTTTTTTATAACTATTTTACAGGTAATGAAGGATAGGTGTTTGGAGACAGAGGATAGCCGTTAGACGAATCTGATGGCTCAAAGGATGTTTTAATATTAAAATAACGTAAATCATGGTTTTAATATCCAAACACTTTTGTATAACTTAACGGGTGTTTCAAACCCCGTGATTTGAATATAATAATATTTTATTAAAAGTCTTCCGCTTTACAACCTTTAACTCTGATGTATTTACAAAACAGGTACCAACTTACGAGTCACACGCCCAGGCCCTGAGCCGGGGTGTGACATTAAAACTTGAACTCACTCAGCTTAAGCTGACTTTGTGTGCATGTTAGTGTGAGTTTCAGGTTAGGAAGAGGATGCCTTATCGCTTGGACGTGCACGAAGCTACTTGGACGGTGAAGGGTATACGTGGATGGAAGAATGTATTTTGAACAATTTTATTTTAAATAGCTTCATGAATTATATGTAAAATTTGGTTTTGGGCAAAATTCCCGGGTTTTAGGGAACTTAATTTACTATTTATGTTTTCCGCTGAATTTACACTCTGAGATGTTTGTTTTAATGTAAGAAACCGTTTTCAAGTTTAATTATTTTAATAAATATTTTGTATGAATACCAACTGTAGGGCACCCGGGGTTCGGGGCCTTACAATGTGATTGTTCAAATGCACATGTTATATTGTTGAACACACACACTTCTCCTAATTTTAAATTTTCCAAACACACTAAAAAAACACACACTTCTCCTAATTTTAAATCCAAGATTTACAAGACGAATCTGGCTTGTTGGTGTCCTAAAACATCTAAGAAACAAGAAACGTTTAAGATCTAGTTCGGATCAAGATCGCATTTACAAGGTATGTTTTATGCACAAAAGCTTGATTCTTCATGTTCGGTTCGTTAAGAATTTTAAAATCTAGCGAAGTCGGGTTGTGCAAATCGATAAAGGTTTGAAGTTTATCCTAAATGAGCTAGGTCTTAGATAAGAATACGATGATGATGATGATGATGATGATGATGATGATGATGATGATGAAAGAAGGAAGGAAGGAAGGAAGAAATAAATAAAAAAAATACATAAGACATGGGATCAGAAATGTAAACATATAGTTTCTATAGTGGAGTGGTGCAGACAGTTGGGGATAAGCTGGAGGTAACCAAATCGAACCCTGCCTCCAGCGAACGGTTTTTTTTTTATATTGAGTAGCTAACAGGCAGACCCAGCGAACACCATATTCGAACAAGCCCAGATCCGAACCCCATATCTGAACAGTCCAGCAACTAAACACCGAACCCGACCATCTAAACACCGAACCCAGGACCATTGGATTCGAACATGTGAACCGAACACAGAACAATTGGGCTTGCAAGCCCAGCACTGTACAAGCTCAGTTATGCTGTTAAGGTAGATTGGGCCTGGATCACATTGCTTGGGCCTAATCAACTTCCAACAAGCCTAATCCAAAAATTTTTAAACAACAAACTAACTCCGTTAGCCTTGCAAGTCAATTTCGTTAAGTCCCGTTAGCCAATCCCATTAAAAATTACACAAAAGAAAAGGGTGTGATTAACCCATTAAAGTTTACAAAACAAAATATAAAAAACAAATAATGAAATAAACATAAAAGATAAAGATTTAGTAATTGTCTTGTCAATTCTAGTTAACTACAATTAATTTAGGTAGGAAGTTAGATGGATCTAATTAGCATGGTTCGTCGTCTAATTTAACTTAGCTAACACCGTTAGCTCGGTTAAGTTAATTTAACGATCTTCGTTCATTAAGACGACCCCGTTAGATTACTTAAGCTTAACAAATGAGCCTAGTTTATCGAGTAAGCTTAGCTAACTGAATTGCAAAATTAGTTAGTCATGTTAGTCAGTTAAATGGTCAATTAACAAATGTATATTTTAAACAGTTAGCCGTGCTCAATTAAAGAAAGGGATTACGATTAATTCCGAACGCTTATGGACCCAGGTGAGTTTCTAGCCCCCTTTCGTTTTAAACGTTTTGGGGTTGTGTGCATACTCGTAAATAAGGAAGTCATATTCTTTGTTTGAATTAATAATATGTATCGAATGTGAATGTTATATATATATATATATATATATATATATATATATATATATGGCGAGTATGTAAGTGTAAGTAGGGTTATTGGCCTTTAAAATATCCGTGAATGTCAAGGTTACGGACCCTTATAATATCTGTGAATGTTAGTGTAACACCCCGGCTTAAGCGGAAACGCCTGAGTGTAACGTACAGATTGTTCAAACACACGTGACACTATTAAGTGACCATAACATTATTAATTCGTTTAAAATATCAAGTACATAAGTTTAAACAACGAAATACATTTAATAAATGAAAACAACTAAATTAACTTGTCCATTATTGTTGATAACCTAGAACTAGTGGCTTCATCACTTCAACCTCTAATAATTGTACCTGCAGCATGTATATAAAATAAACGGTCAACTGCAAGTAGTTGGTGAGAATCACACAGTTTGATATAAATACGTAAGAAATCGTACAAATCTATGAACATATGTCACAACGCAAGCAAGATCATTTCCAGTTGGTAACAACCAACGTACTCGGATAAACACACAACGCAAGAAAGGTCCTTTCTAATTGGGGACGACCAATGTACTCGGATAAACGCACAACGCAAGCAAGGTCCTTTCCAGCTGGTAACAACCAACGTACTCGGATAATCGCACAGCGCAAGTAAGCAAATAAACACACAAGTCCATAATATGAATTGTAGTTTGAATAAAACATACTAAGTAATCATTTGTGTAGAATATACATGCTACCCCCAAAAATGTAAAAACGTTTAAAAGGGGGGGGGGTGAGAAACTCACCTTAGAAATTGAAGTGGAAAATAAAGATAAAAGACGAAATGCGTCAAAGGAATCGAAACGAACGATCCGCACGAACTATAAATAAAATAAATACGAAAATTTTAAAGACTAACTAACGGGTTATTAAAGTTAATTATTGTCTAATTTTATTGGGATTATATATTACTTTATTATAACTTTTATTATTCTAAGGCATAGATTATTTTAATATTATTTTTTAAGCGTAATGGAATTTTATCGATTTGAATTATTTTAGTATTATAACTTTAACGCTATTATGAAAGTTACCATGATTACAAGGCACATATTTTTTCTCAAAAAGTAATATGCTATTGAACTAAAGTTAACGAATAACAAGCTAATGAATTTTAAAGCTAACGAATTAAAGTTTACAAATTATAAGCTAATGGTTTAAAGTTACAAATTATAAGCTAATGGATTAACGGATATGAAAGTTAACGAATAAGATAACGGAATTAACATTAACGGATTAAACTTTACGAATTAAAGTTTAACGACTAATTAACGTGTAACGGTTTAAAAGCTAATGAATTAAAGTAATAACTAATTTTAACGATTTAACGAAAATGGAAGTTAGGTTTTAGTTGAAAATGATAAATTATAATTTACAAAAATGTTATTTAGTTCAAAAATAATTTTATATGATTTTTTTTATTTTTAAATAATTTATTTGGTTTATTATAATAAAAAAATGATTTAAATAAAATACCAAAAAAATGCATTAACCCGGGTTGGAACCCAGGTCTGAAGCTTAGCAACATACAAATTAACCACTAGACCAGCCTTGAAATTTGATTATGATTAAGGAACAAAAATATATAAATGAAAAGGTTCATGTTCATCTTTAACCTAACAAACCCTAGGTTTGAACACTCTCAATTGATTCCATGTTCGTTTAATTAGTGTTAGTGGTTTTAATTATCAAAGAGAAATGATGCAAAACCATATACCATAAAGAGATTACCAGATATAGTGCCGAAAAGATGACGAACGATGGTCGCCGGAAAACGAAACTTTGATGATTAATTAAAGATTACAGAAGATATGTTAGTGTGATTTGATGGTTGTAGTAGGTTAAGATGCATGTTAGTATGCTATTTATACAACTAATTGGAGCGTATAATCGTTAGTTGTCATTAATTGGTTGGCCGATTTTTTGGTGGGTAATACGTTGGTCACGGAGTTAATATGGTGATTTGAGCCTGTTATAACACAATTATGGTCTTGGTTAATGTTTATTATCGAATTCTAATGCCGTTAAAAGAATCAAATGGGTCAAATAGCGAGTTTAACGGCTGATTGGGACCTTGTCGGAAAATCACGGCCACCGCCGGCAGCCTGTTTCCCGAAAACGAGTATAAGGGGGGGGGGAACGGCTGGGTGATTGGTTATTTTAATAAAAAATTATATTTTGAATGTTATTTTCAAAACAACTCCCTGAAGATTAAACTTTCTTTTAAATCATATTTAAACTATATTAACCATTTGAACCTTGAACTTTGAAAAATTATTATTAAGGAATTGAAGTTAATATATTTGGACTTTTACATATTAACCCGTAAAGTTTGCAAATTGTTTAAACATTAATCCCATAATTTTATTAATTGACCGACAATAAAAAAAATGAACGAGCAACGAACTTAAATCTTCGGTAATATTTTATTAACGATAAAATAATAAATACAATACATCGAAACGACAAAACCGGTCGAGTTAACGAATCCGAATACAAGTACAATCCAAATACGAAAAAAAATTGACGAATCCACAGTTAAGGTTACGGAACCCATGAAATATCCTTGAATGTTAGGATTACGGACCATTATAATATCCGTGAATGTTAGGGTTGCGGACCCTTATAATATCCGTGAATGTAAGGTTACGAACCCTTATAATATCCGTGAACGAGTAAGTTCTAAGATGTTAAGTATGGTAAGAATGAATGTATGTAAGTATGTGTATGTATATGAATGTGATTGTATGGTATATTGCCTGTTAAATTAGAACTCACTCAGTGTAGCTGACTTTTAGTATGTACATAGAAAAATAGGATGAGGCAGCTGGATTAAGGGAGACACATGGCATGGTTTGAAAAGGTCGACATCTATGGAAGAAAATGTTATGATGTTACTTTTGTTATGTTTTTAATTATTAAAATCAAGTTGAATGATGGTTAAGACAAGATTTGAATGTTTATGTAATATATGGGTGAAGTTTAAGTATTCCAGAAAAAATTTTAATTCACTCTGATTTTATAATTGTATTTATGAGTAAATCCAACGCCACGAAGGGCACCCGGGTTCGGGGCCTTACAATATGTTATCTTATTAATATATATATTTGTATGCTGGTTGAAAGAATAGACGGCTAAGGTATGAGCAAGAATAGACGGCTCGGTTATGAGCAAGCATAGACGGCGCGATTATAAGCAAGCATGGATGGGTCGGTTATGAGCAAGCATAGACGGCTCGATTATGAACAAGCATAAACGGCTTCGTTATGAGGAAGAAGAGAAGGCTCGGTTATGAGCAAGAATAGACGGCTCGATTATGAGCAAGCATAGACGACTCGGTTATGAGCAAGCATATACGGTTCAGTTGTGAACAAGCATGGGCGACTCTATTATGAGCAAGCATAGACGGCTCGGTTATGAGAAAGCATAGACTGTTCGATTGTGAACAAGCATGGACGACTCGATTATGAGCAAGCATTTATGAACCTAGTTATGGATTGATTGATAGACAGACATAGAACAAGTAACCAAAGAATGAATGAGTAATTATAAGTTATATATGAATCTTTGAAAGATGTGATTTATTTATAAATCGTATTTTATGAAAAGAAAGAAGCGTTATAACTCACTCAGCGTGTAGCCAACTTTTAGTCTGCATTCAGGTATTGTAGATAGAGGTGACGAGCTTGTAGTGTGTATGAGGCGATCCATGTTGAAGATCGGTTTAGAGAATGAAGTTAAATGTAAAAGTTTAGTTTCCGCTGCAAGTTGATGTGTTTCCACTATAATAAACAGAGTTCATGTGTAAATCAAACGATAAAGGTGGGTTGTCGAGTTCGAGGAGTTACAGGACCGCAGGGGGTGAGGTGGTGTTCCCGCTCTCCAATTCTCTTTTCCTTGAATTGTTCTTGTTCTCTTTACATTTTCCTCAACACACGAAACCTTCTAAAATTTGTTGTACCAGTTTGGTGACGTGACAAATCTCCCAATTACAACAACCACTTGTTTTTAAACAATTGGCTCAAAAGGGTGGGCAGACTTGGTCAAAGTAAATGCATTATGTCATTATGTATTGACTTTTTTTACATTTATTAAGTTGACATTGTAAATAAAATAATAAAATACAAGTGAATATAGGTTTTCCATATATATCTTTCAAACTTTGAAGTTTATTTTTGCGGCTTTCTAGAAATCATATTCTCGCAAAACCGCAGCAGAATTATTTGTTTGAAAGTTTTTTTCTTTCCATTTTGATTTCATTAATTATATTTTATTTTGTACTTTTTTTTATCTTTTGCAAGTTTCAAGAGAGTTATATGTATACAACAAAGTGATATTATCCATACAGAAATAAAATTCATAAGTCCTGATGTTTGTTCTTTTAGTCCAATTCTGAAATCGACATAGTTTTTAAAATTTTAGAGCATCTTCAATGATGGATTCTTAAACTTCCATCTCAGCTTGGTATATCAGATTTTAACCTCACTTAACCCTCCCCCCACCCCCTTCTCCCCCCTTTTCTTTTAAAATACCAAACCTTCATAAACATTCACCTTATTATTTACTTCGTCAATAACTTTTATATTTATTAATCTAAGTCAAAATACTATAAATAATTTATCTTATCTATATTTCATATACTTAAAAATAGATGATTAATTAAAATAAAAATGAATTAAAGAAAGTCAAAACAAACATTAAATTAACAACATATATAAAGCTAAATTAAAAGAAAATACACTGAATAACAATAAAAACCTAGATCAAAATAAAAAGCATTTTAAGATAATAAAAAGAACATGCATAAAATTAAAAATTAAGAAACAAGCTATTAATAAATCGTTGTATTATTAACCATTAGGGTAGCGTTTGGTATGAAGAAATGAAAGTGAAATAGACTGGACCCTTGTGAGAGAATAAATATTGGGCCGAATCCAACATGCATATATTTTGCATAATTATATAGATATAGAAAATTTCAAATAAAAACTCGAAGACTAAACAACTCAAATCTTTCTCAATGAATCCTATGGATCCTTAGGATTGGGATATTATTTTAGATCCTGTAGTTTCCCTGGACCGAGACAGGTATCACAACTCTTTCTACCCATCCTGCATATTATCCTTTTTGTTCCATATTCGTATTCTAATAAAAACTCAACTTATTATTAGTTATTAGACGAGATTTTACAAAAAAAAAAAATTGTTCGTAGGTTTGTGGAGAGAATAAATCCTTTATTCTATAGAGTTTAATAAAATTCTATGAACCTTTTGATAAGATTGCTGTACTTGGTGTGTGACTCGTTGGTTTTGAGGGTTAGTATAAAAAATCAACCACATAGTATAGACAAATAACTATAGAAGTAATAACTAACTTATCACTTTGTATTATCTGCATCCAAAGGACCAGTCAATATATGATATATTGGTCATATTGTTGTAGTAACTAAAATCTTTTTTGTTAAAAAATTTCTAGGTTGTCAATCGAAATAAAAAAAGAATGGGTATGGATAAATGGAAGGATGAGAGAAAGAAAGAAAAAGAATAAAGAATATTGATGGTAAAGATATAGAATTCCAATATGTAAGGTCTATGAGTAATCTCCGGAAAAAATCGCGTAGTAAAGCATCAATACGGATTAATCGTTAAATGGATCTACTCATCGAACAAAAAATAAAGAGATTTGAGCCAATAAAGACTAAGAATATTGACTCAAAAACTACTAGCTCCCTTCTCCAATAATCTCGCCATTAGGCACGGTTTTTTTGGGACCAAGCACTTATTTGTTGAGGAGAAACTAATCCAATTTGGAGTTGTTGATGTGTATATCGATCGATCATAGAAGAAAACTTTTGCTTCATTTCGATTAAGATTCCTTCCTATTAGACTGGAAAGGCTTATCAGATACAAGAAAATGATCCAGTTTCAGAGCTAAAGATCGTAGTTCTTGAACGAACAACCGAAAAGATTATGGAGCATCTTCAGGAGTCAGTATTCTTCCTCCAAAGATTATAGTACCAAGTACTACTTGGCGAGCTCTAATATGATCAGATTTATAAGTAAGCATCTTTTGTAAAACATATGCGTTTGGTTGGTCAGTGGAATGGAATCATCAATTACCATGTTTATTCCATTCCCACTAAAACACTTCAAATTCATTCCATCCATCACCTTTTTTTTCATCCCTCTTTCACATAATATCACATCAAACACTCTCCCACCACCACCACCTATTACCCTCTCACCACCACCACCACCGCTGACTCCGTCGCCACCGCCGACGCCACCTGTAACACCCCAGCTTTAAGCGGAATACCCCTGGGTGCCACGTACAGATTACTTATAAGCTCGTAGCCCAATTAACATTAACAATATATTTATTTTATTCCATAATTTCGCAAGTACACAAATAGTTTGATAATGAGACAAACAATATTACATCTAAATGAAACAAATATTATTCATTGAAATAATCCTAAGGTATAACAAGTTTTCTTGTCCTGACACTTCATCATATCAACCTGCAGCACGTTTAAAATAATATATTTTGTCAACAACACATGTTGGTGAGTTTTCATAAGTTTTTGCGTATATAAATATATATAAAAATCGCGATTCAACGATCGTCATGCAATAAATATTCAAACATAATGTAAATGAAATCAAATAGTGTCGTCCTCCCGTTCATATAGCCGAAGCCGTAGAAGTCGGAGAAATGAGAACCATCTTACGTAAACAACCGAAGTCGTAACGTTAGACGGCGCAGGTGCGTCCTGTCGGACTGTAACGTCCTCGTTTTGAGATTCATTTAAATAAAATGCTACGAGTTTATTTTATCGCGTGTCGTTATTTAAAGTGATTTAATTTGGCTAAGTAAAAGGAAAGGATAATATGGGCTTGGAAACGATTATGGGCTTGAAGCCTTTGGGCTTGGGAGTATATAAGTCCAAAATATCCTAAAACCCTAATCATCCTTATTTCATCATCTTCACCATCAGACACACAAGTACTCACCCCCCGTATTCTTCAAATCCATTCAAAGATCTATCAAGCTCATTTAAGGTTACCAAATAATCCAAGATCTAATCTATCATAATCTTTAAGGTACGTTTTAAGATTTAGGTTTATCTTCATTTTCATCTCCATCTTGTCCTTGTCATAAAGTATTAATGAATGAACAAACGAATTTTATAAGATTGGAAAACGCAATGAACCGTAGGAACCGACCTAAATACTGGTTGAATCGAATAAGAAAGTTGGAATTTAAATAATTTAACACAAAAAAGAATGATAATAACTAATAAGGAATAAAATAATAATTAGCTAGATAAAGATATATATGAATAGGGGAGGGATCTTTTGAGAACCATGTTGAGTTTTAAGAACTTAAGAACTCAATTCTAGGCCACACATTTAATTAAATGGATTGGAATATGTGGTTGAGATTATTAAATCTGGCAAAAAAGTCAAAGTAGGAGAGAGAATAAAGATGTAACTAATTACACTAACTTTTATGTCCGTTACACATGTGTAATAAGTAGACTCGGTGCGTAAAAAATTCTGTAATTTTTTTACATGTATGTAGCCTACATATATTACGCATGTGTAAAAAAAATTCAAAAAAAAAATCGTTACACCGAGTTCTTTCAAGTTCTTAAAACTCAAAGGGGTTCTCATTTGAAATCTCCCCTATATGAATATATGCAAGTTCTGTCCACATGACAGATTCGTATAGTCAGGAGTTCGGACGGGGCCTATTGAAGAACATTTTGAACCCGATTTCATGTTCCAGTTGAACGAGTCATAAAGAACTCGACTCGAGTGGACTTAAACTTGACTTGTTGAGTCTGATACAAGGAAATAGGCTCAAGTTGAAGAATGGATCGAGTCCCAAACGAGTCGAGTGGTGATCCCTACAGTCGACTCGATTTTAGGCGGCTCAAACAAAAAGGATAAACTCGACTCAAATCCGAGTCGAGTGGTTGTCCAAACTCGGCTTGAGTCAGGTGGAGGAGTGGCTGGATCGGCTCGAATATATGAACTCGACTCGATTTCGAGTTGAGTGTGATTAGGCCGACACAAGTTGTCACACCCCGGCCTTGGGCCTAGGCGTATGACCAATAGTTGGTACATGTTTTGCAAATATATCAGAGTTACGTTCTCTTAGCGGAAGTCATAAAATATTATTATAATGAAATCTTCGGGAATTTAATACCCGTTTTGATATTTCAAATACATGTCATTTAAAAATATGATTTTTCACAATATTTTAATTAAAACATATGAGTCATCAGATCACCTCTAATGACTATGTCCCCAATCTTCTAATCTGGCTTGCTTGTCTGTTCTACCTTTACTGTTTCCCTGAAATGTGGGGAAAAATACGTCAGCTATGTGCTGGTGAATAACGCTGACTCAATAAAAGATTTTCATAATTCATCATAATATAATCATATACAAAATCACTTTCGTTATCAACGACTCAGTGGGCCTCATCCCATCTCATCGGAACTAAAAATACCAATAGACCACATAATCGGACTTCACTCGCCCTAGAGACAGTCACTTGCCTCATGGTCAGTATGATTGTAGTGGCCTACTACAAATCATATATGAATGGATCCAGACACATGTATTTTAGCCTGAGTGTTTAGTACTACCTTCTATCAAAACGTTTTTAGAGGATTTGAACCAACCCTCATGCAAATACTTTCATAACTCTTTACATATGGATAATAGTCCATAGTTTATAAGAGTAAACATTTCATAAACATAGAGGATTCGTACCAATCCTCATAAAAATCTTTTCTGACTCTTTAGCTATGGATAACCTTCCATAGTAAATCTTTTAACAGTACATAGACGTATTCATATCATAAAACATATAAAAAGGTTGGACGTATTCATGTCATAACATATTTCACGCTATAAAAATGTTTGAACGTATTCACATCATAACATATTTCACGCTATAAAAAGGTTTGGACGTATTCACCTTTGTTCTTGATCAGTGTATCTTTCTGATTTTTGCATTCTTTCTTTCTCGGACCTATAGTACGAGAACAACCTTTGTATAAATATCTAGATCAATGATCTAGCTTCAGACCTATAATCTGTTTCGTATAGCCTAACCTTGACAATTCATTTCTTTCCATAAAACATTTGGATCTTTAGCCCATTTGTCTTATTCATTAATCATATACTATATTTTTTCTTCAAGAAGAAACATACATATCGGGTTTCTTCTTCAAGAAGAAACTTTAATCTAATTATAACCTTTGCATACATTTCTTAATCACAAAGAAATATTATTTTATTTCTTACGTTTCTTAATCATAAAGAAACAATACTTTGACTATAACCTTTATTTATGAAAAGGTATATTATACTTAATTGTAATCAAGGTTCGGCTATACCCACGACTATAGTCTAAATCATTATAATAATAATAACTTAAGCAGAACCCTTACCTCATGCGGGTATTTTAATTGCCTAAGCTTTGCACCGGCAGCGCTTCTACTCCCTTATCACTTATTGAAACTTAAATCGTCAGTACCCTTGCTTCTAAATTGCTTGACAAATCTACGAGGTGTCGGAACTTCAATTCTTGCGGGAATCACGAGAAATCAAGACCTCGGAACCTCATAGTAGTCGGGCACACATCCCAATGTTATGTGTGTGTAAAGAAAGGTGTTTTTGGGATGAGTTGCCTTCAAACCTATAGCCCCCTTTTATAGGAAAATTTTGGCCACCATCGCGTAGCGCGATGGGGCTTTCCCCTCGGCCATCGCGTAGCGCGACGCCGCAATTCACCAGAATCTGCCACGTGTTGACACGTGGTTGGACACGTGGATCCAGTTACTTAACGAGGTTATCACGTAGCGCGATACCCTCTTCCTTCTGGACCATCGCGTAGTGCGGCGCCCCTTTTTCTAAATTCCTGGGTGTCACACCCCGACCAATGAAGGCGGAAACGTCGAGGCACGACATGATTGCTCATTGCACAATGACACTATAAAGTTACAATATTTAAACAACTCATTTAAATCCATAACATCATAAATAACACAACAATTGTTCATACAAAATGCCTAATAGATAGATAAACAAATAACTTGTTCTTTTATTTTCTAATATCCTAAAGCCAAGATAAGAAGTTTCTTCAAGTAATCCAATCAAGCTAACATTAAACCTGTAACATTGCATAAAATAGAGTTAGTCAACACGAAGGTTGGTGAGCAATTTTCATAGTTTTGGACAATAAGTATATAGTATGAAATCCACAACTAGTATATGAAAACAATAAATAATAGCAACAATTTAGAAAATAAAACCGTCAATAAGAATACATTGACGAACCGTCAATAAGAATACATTGACGACAATAATGAAATCGTCAATAAGAATACATTGACGACACCTTTCTATATGGGGATACCATATATACTCGGAATTAACGTATGATCATACTTTGATGAGGCTACCCGCCTTAGCATTCAAGAGGCTACCCGCCATAGCATTCAAGAATTTGCACATAATCATGTAAAGCATATAACACCAAATCGAGCATTTATTTAAGTAAACATATACAATACGTGTTGTGGTTTAAGACTCAAGTATAAATCATTTGAATTTGAATAAGTATGCAATGTCACCCCCGAAACGAAAGATGGAAAACGGGAGATGAAAAAGTACTCACATTAACAAGTAACTTGAAAGATAGTGTCGGGAATAATCGGAGAGATCGGTTTAACGAGCAAGACCTATATTAAACGGGTCTTGTGTTAGTAGGTAGTCTTGGAAGGGTTTAAAATAAAATACATGACAAATAAAGTAAATAAATAAAGTTTAGGATTTAAAATGTAAATATTTGAGAAATTAAAGAAACGAGTTTTGTAAAATAAGTTTACTCGAAACCGGGTCTCGGTATTCTATTCATTATTTTTTTTCTTTTTTACTCAACCTATGTTAAGTAATAATGTGGGTTAAAATGCGATATTGCAAAACCCTTGGTTATAAGAATACCAAAACGAGGTTTAAACGAGTGTTCGGGTTTGTTGGTTCGAGACTTGATAATTGACCAAGCTCACAGTTAACTTCCCAAAATAATAAATGTTATGAGATAACTCAATAAAATCAAAATAGACTTAACCAAGTATGTAGTTCTATTGTGAAGAACCTTAATGTTCGTTAAGCGAGTATACGACCTTATCGGTTCGAACTTGTTATAAGATCAAGTTGGTTACCGACATGCCAAGTATGTTTAGAAATTAACTAAAATTGATTTAAAATATAATCTTGAAGAAAAATATGAGTTTTGGTGGCTAAAAACACACTTGTGTGTCTTAAGCGAGTGAACTTGGTTTAGTTCGGTTTTTGGTTCGGTCCTTGACTCGGAATAAGACCGAGGATGGTTACCACATACCCAATTACCATGGAACTTGTAAAATAACTTATAAATAATAATACTCAATTTTTACATTCAAAAAGTTGACAATAAAACTTTTAAACAAAAGTTCGGTTTTTGGTTCAGTCCTTGACTCGGAATAAGCCGAGGATGGTTACCACATACCCAATTACCATGGAACTTGTAAAATAACTTATAAATAATAATACTCAAGTTTTACATTCAAAAAGTTAACAATAATGCTTTTAAACAAAAGTTCGGTTTTTGGTTCGGTTCTCAACTCTGGATGAAACCGAGGCTAGTCACCACATACCCAATACCATGGAACTTGACAAATATGAGAAATAAACTAAAATATGTAGAATTTAAGCAAGTATAACAAGTTATATGGTTAGATTTGTTAAATATATAAACAAGGACTACAAAGTCCTCCATGTAACCTTGCCTTACTAGCCCGACATTTCAACCGGCCGAGACCGGAGAAATGAATGACCGAAGGTAAACAAGGAGTGTATATTATATATATGTTGTAACATCAAGCTTTAAGTATTGAGAAGTTAGTTAAAATGAAAGATTAACTTATGAAGAACAACCTTAGAATTCAAGAATTTGAGAGAGAAATGAAGAAATGAGCAAGCACAAATGAAGAAGATGGGTGTGTATATATAGGGTAAGTTGAATGGGTCTTTCATAAAGGGTGTTTCATGAAAATGGGTTGGTTATAGACCCAAGAAAGCACAAACTACAAATGGGTCCTTCAAGTCTCCATTTTGGTAGTTTTAGTCCCTGGAGTTCGTTTTGAGCGTTTTCGGGGAATTTTAAGAACCGAAAAGGGTGTTTTTTTTATCCAACAACTATAAAACAAATATTTAACATACAATTCATCATTTTGATAATATCTAAAGGTTCGGGATACAAAACGGGTTGGGTTTACATTAAGAATACAAGTATAAAATAACCCGAAATTAACTAATATCACACTAGGAAACACCATCACGTAGCGCGATGATCAATATGTTCTACCCGTCGCGTAGCGCGATAGGTCTAGAAAACCAAATTTTTTTTTTCAGCCCTTGGACTTTGTTAACTTGTCATGTCAGTTCAAAAATACTAAAGTGGCCCTTATGTGGCTCGCGGCGATGCGAGCGTGCGAAGTGCCAAGTGCGCCATCAAAACGCCACATTACGCCCATCGCCCGAGTCCAAGTCCGAGTCCGAGTTCGTGCGCGTCGGGTGCTTCGCACCCTCCGTTAGGACTAGTGAGAGTGGTTAGTCTCATAAGAACATTACCATGGAAAACTCTTTCCTTATAAAGTGCTTTTATTTCTTTCCCACTTTCCATGTGAGATGGAGTTTCCTTACTTATTTCCTTAACATAATATGGTTTCTTTTCTTTATCATACTTTTTCCCATTATCTTTCTCATAATTAATTTTGGTCCTTTATCTTTTAAACTTGTCAAAATTGGACCTAAACTTTGTGGGTGTTACACAAGTGGACACCATGGCTAGACTCGAGACGGATGATAGCTGGGTTTTGGCTCCATCCAACTCTAAACCAAACGCATGGGACTCGAACTCAACCCGAGTAACAACTTCTTCATCCGACTCCAACCCCTACTCTCTCTGTTGCCATCAGCATGGTAGCCGGGAAGCAAAGTGCCGGTGGTGGATGTGAGCGGAAGTAAGGAAGAAAGGAAATTGGGTCTTGTGTATGAATAGTTAGTTAGGAAGGGGGTGTTGGAGTAATTAAATAATAATAATAATAGGGATTATTACATATTTCCCAGAAAATGATAAGGAAATAAACGAGACCCGAGACCCGACTTGTTTAGAACTCGTAACCCGCTTCAAGTAAAAGAATACGGTTAGAAGGTAAACCGAGCAACTAACTCACTAAGAAAGGAATTCATTAATGAGGGTTAACTTGTAATACACACACACACACACACACACACACATACTTATGACAATAGTAGAAATGAATATGAGAACTTAAACTAAGCAAGAGTCGAATATAAACCCGACACGAACCCGAACTCGCTTATGGAAACGTTAACTCATAAACGCGTTAAGAATGTGAACTAATAATAAGGAAATAAGTATAATATATATATATTATATATATATAATAAATATCGGTAAGAATGCAAACTAATGAAGTCTGTTCATTAATAAAATAAAGTTAAGTATATTAAACTAATGATCGGTTTAAGGAGATTATTTGTTCAGTTCGGTACCTTAAAAGTTAACTCCGTTAACTTAAATAACGAACAAATATAGAGGATTAATACGTGTCACACCCCGACTAGCACAACGCGGAAGCGTAAAACGGTAATGTAACAGACACCTCTTGTATCAACAACATTGTTTATAAAGAAACATTACAAAATAATTTACATTATATTACATTACATTGTTCTATCATTATTTGACAGTATAGGTGATACAAACAAAACTAGTCGTTTAAATTATTTGATCTTACTACTAACACCCGTGCTTCTATTCACATAGCATCAACCACACCTTGGACACTTAGTAGATCACCAAGTTATTCCAACTTTGGTATCCCTGAAAAGCAATTTAAACGGGTCAACTACAAGAGTTGGTGAGTTTCACGAGTTTCAAGAAAACAGTTGTGAGCAACTATAAATAACCATTGTAATTATGATATAAGTATGTATGTATGTAAATGATGTAATTATGTTAAGCTACAGTGATACCAAAGTTATTCCAACTTTGGTATCCCTGAAAAGCAATTTAAACGGGTCAACTACAAGAGTTGGTGAGTTTCACGAGTTTCAAGAAAACAGTTGTGAGCAACTATAAATAACCATTGTAATTATGATATAAGTATGTATGTATGTAAATGATGTAATTATGTTAAGCTACAGTGAAGCCTTGACTGTTTGTGCTGCGTGCATCCATTTCCCACGCCTAATCAACCACTGTGGCCCACTTTCCGCCCATAATATGCCCAAATAGCTATGCCTAACACTACATAGCGTGTTTGTATAGTTATAGTCATGTGCAAACGGGGTAAAGTCTCAGCAACACATGCCGGCTCCGTTTGGGTTTGTCAAACCAATAGTACTATTCACAAGCCACCGGCTCGAAGTTAATCACTGTGTTAGTGGGGACTTTCGTGTGCTAGCACTTAGATAATTCACATCAATACATGTTTCAGGTATGTATATGTAATCAAACATGCTTTTAACCCTAATAGTTCGTAAAACTGTTTAAAGAGAGGGGTCATGAAACTCACTGTTTACTCAGTATTCAATAGCACGTCTGTTCTAGGTTTGTTTGTCTTGTAATCACTGGTCCCTATAATTAATATTATAATAATATTAATATTTTAATATTATTATAATCTCAATACTAAACTGGGCTGTATATCTAATCTGGTTATAGCTGGATCGCCCAGATAGAGTCAATAGGCTTACGTTGTGATGTTGTTCAATATCTAATCCTTAAAACCGAACTTTGCTCAGTTTCCCCGTTTTCCTAGCTGGGCCAACTTGTTTGTTTATGTGTTCAGAAAACAGTTATGGGAAAGTAAGCTTGGGTAAATATGTTGATTGATAAAATGATTAAGTTATAAAGAAAGATCACATATTGGGGTTCCGGATTCGCTATGGGGCCCGTTTCCGTTTATTCAGTTTGATTTGTGGAGAAACACGCACAATCTTTCCAGATTGTCCAGGTTTCTCATAAAAAGGTTCGTTTTTACTTAATTAATCCAAAAATATGAATTCTTTTATCACTCTTGGTGTTTTGATATTCCCGCAGGTTCGTTAATCACGAAGTTGCTGGTTTTTATTAGAATTGAATTTGTTTAAATTTTCCAATTAGCATAATTAATTAAACGTTAAACATTAAATTACGAAAATTTAGTCGCTTATCAAATAAAATATGTAGATTTTTATAAAAATATTTCTGGAATTATTTACTGGTTTATTAATTTATAAAAATTCATTTTACTTGCTACATTTAGCCTAAAAATTGTCCGTTTATCCCAAACTATTTCCAAAAATTCCACAAAAATTCCTAGACTCTTAAATTATATCCCAAAACCATCTGTATCAATTCCAGAATGTAACAACCTTGTTCATCATTCTTTTCGGGCCAAAATCGACTATAAAAACTCATATGCACGCAAATAAATAAAACACACATAGAATTTTCCAAATGATTCCAAATTTCATATGTCATCAAAATATACCAAATTTGAGTTCCCCACAAAATTTCATAATTTTTCAAGCATTTTAACTATTTTTCCCAATTAAACGTCCTAATTCGGTAATAAATTCGCCAAATATTCTTGGATGGTTGAAAAATTACCAAATTTGAACAGGGACTCAATGATATGTTTCATGATGTCCATGCAAAATTTAAAGACCTAAAAATATACACATCACAACCTTAACCTAAACAGCCCGTAAACGAGTGATTCGGCATTACCTTAGCGGTTTGGGTTCGTTTTCGCCTTTCTAATCAAGGTTTCAGGATCTTGTGCTTCTATTAAAGCTAGATACAGGTCCTATATTACAAACCAAGCAAGTTTCATCAACAAAATAGCCTCTTAACTTAGGGTTTCGGCTAGGGTATAAAACCGAACTTTTGAACCATAAAAACGCCGTTTAAACCCCTTAATCCGTGTTTATGGCCAATAAACTTATCAAAATAGGTTCCTAATCATGTTTATGATTAAAACATAATTTTGGACCATTTTTAGGATTTTTTCATGGTTAGGAATGATTTTTGGTAACCAAACTACGTTTATATAGAACTAAATAAGTTTAAACATGTTATAAATGATTAAATTAATAAAAATTGCCTAAGATTTTGATGTTTTTGATCAAGAGCATCAGGAGACTCATTGGAGTTCTGGAATATATGGACATAGAGTATCTAGATTTTCTTAGTAATGAAGTATACTTAATAATATTAATAATATGTAAAGTGCGGCCGGACAACATTTGGGCCCAATTTGGGCCCATTTTGGCCCAATTTTCTTGGTCTACAAGCCCAAATGTGAAAATCCAAGTCCAAATTAATTTCAGGTTCAATTTTTGGCACAAAAAATATATCGGGTACGACAAACAGTGCGAAAACGAGTGTTTTTCCGCTATTTTTGTGTAATTTTATAAAAACATACTATTTGTTTGTAAAAATCGAAAATATTTTCACGGATCACTTAAAACATTCCCACTAAGTGTTTTGTAAACCGTTTTCGGCTTAACGGATGATACAATACTTGTTTTGTAATTCTCTTTCGCGTTTAAATCTATAGCGGGTAGTTAAACGAGCACGTTTTCGTTTAATGAGTTTGCTATCGAACTAAGGCTATAAAACTAATATATTAGCTTATATTAAACGTATATCACTTATATATGGCCCCCCGAGATATCTGGGTCATAACCAGACCCGCTCGGTTAATCTTTCGATCGTTACGTAATACGCGTTTATTTGCTTAATCGGTAAATACGTATTGAGGTGTACCTGGTTTTGGCTCAAATGTCACATTCTCCCACCGTTAGAAAATTTCGTCCCCGAAATTATTTTATTCCACTTTGCCCTTATTTGGAAATTGGTGCGGGTATTTCTTTTTAAATTCGGATTTTCGCTCCCGCGTGAATTCGGGTCCCCAAACTGAATTCCATCGAACTTTGACCAGAGAGATTTTGTTGTGTCTTAATTGTTTTATTTTCCCCTCTAATATTTCCACTGGTTCCTCTACGAAGTTTAGTTTTTCGTTTATTTTTAAATCTTTTAGTGGCACAATTTCGTTTCCGTCAGTAAGGCACTTCTTCAGGTTCGAAATGTGAAAGACGTTGTGAATAGAACTCAGCTCTGGAGGAAGTTTCAGTCGGTAGGATACGGTACTGATCATAGAAATAACTTCATAAGGCCCAGTGTATCACGGAACTAATTTACCGGTTTTACCGAATCGAATGACGCCTTTTAAGGGGACACTTTTAGAAAAACTTTATCGCCTATTTCAAAGGATAACGGTTTTCTACGAACGTAAGCGTAGCTTTTCTGTCAGACTCTGGTGACTTTCAATTTATTAGTGATTTTACGGATTTTGTCAGTGGTTTCTTGAATCAAGTCAGATCGAGTAATTTGAGTGTCTCCAACCTCAGTCCAGCACAGGGGTGATCTACATTTTCGATCGTACAATGCTTCGTATGGTGCCGCTTGAATGCTACTGTGATAGCTATTATTATACGAAAATTCAACTAGTGGAAGATGTTGATCCCGGTTCCCACCAAAGTCTAGTACACAAGCTCGAAGTAAATCTTCTAAGTTTTGAATGGTTCGCTCAGATTGACTGTCGATTTGGGGATGGTAGGCGGTGCTTAGGTCAATTCGGGTTCCCAAGTCTTCTTGTACAGCTTGCCAGAATCGAGAAGTGAAATGGCTATCACGACAAGAGATGATTGAAACGGGTACGCCGTGTCTGGATACGATTTCGTTGATGTAAATGTGAGCAAGTTTTTCGGTTGTGTAAGTGGTACGAATTGGAAGGAAATGTGCGGATTTGGTTAATCGGTCAACTATTACCCATATTGCATCATTTCCTCGGGAGGTTTTAGGAAGGTGCGTTACAAAATCCATGGTAATTTGTTCCCATTTCCATTGTGGTATTTCTGGTTGGTGCAACATTCCTGAAGGTTTTTGATACTCGGCCTTAACCCTCGCACAAGTTAAACATTTGCTGACATACGTGGATATATCCTTCTTCATACCGGGCCACCAATAATATTCCTTCAAGTCTTTGTACATCATATCTGTTCCTGGGTGAATGGAATACTTGGACTTATGGGCTTCATCCATGATCAAATCCCGCAAATTGTTAATAGTGGGAATCCAAATTCGGTTTTTTTAGTAAAAATTTCATCAGCTCTTCCTTCAAAATTATGCTCGTTACCATGCAAATCTTCATTTTCCAATTGATCTTCTTTTAAAGCTTCATTTTAGGCAGTACGGATTTGTTCGATAAGGCTAGATTGGACAATCATTACAAGTGCTCGGTCCCTCAGTGGTTTGATTATGTCTTTTCTACTCAAGGCATCTGCTACTATATTAGCCTTGCCCGGATGGTATCGAATCTCACAGTCATATTCATTCAACAGTTCTACCTATCTCCTCTGCCTCATGTTTATTTCTTTCTGGTCGAAAATGTGCTGTAGGCTCTTGTGGTCAGTGTATACTGTGCATTTAGTGCCATACAAATAGTGCCTCCAAATCTTAAGCGCAAAAATAACCGCGCCTAGTTCCAAGTCATGGGTAGTATAATTCTTCTCGTGCACCTTTAACTGTCGGGAAGCATACGCTATGACCTTGTTTCTTTGCATAAGTACGCATCCTAAACCTTTAGGGGACGCGTCACAATAAACTACAAGATCATCAATTCCCTCTGGAAGACTCAGTATCGGGGCTTGGCATAGTTTCTGCTTCAGCAATTGAAAAGCCGCTTCTTGTTCTTCTCCCCAATCATAAGCACAATCTTTTTGGGTTAAAAGGGTTAGAGGTTGGGCTATGCTTGAAAAGTTTGCAGTAAAACGCTGGTAATACCCAGCTAATCCCAAAAATTGACGAATCTCTTTTGGTGACTTCGGGGCTTGCCAATTTTTGATGGCTTCAATTTTGCTCGGGTTTACATGGATTCCGTGCCGATTAACAATGTACCCTAAAAATTGTCCTCTTGTAGCCAGAATTCACATTTTGACAATTTGGCATATAACTTCTCCTGCCTCAAAAACTCCAAAATGATTCGTAAGTGCTGATCGTAGTCCTCTTTGGTTTTCGAATATATTAAAATGTCATCTATAAATACGACAATGAATTTGTCGAGGTACGTTTACAAACTCAGTTCATGAGGTCCATGAAAAGTGCGGGAGCATTAGTCAGCCCGAAAGGCATAACTATGAATTCATAGTGACCATAACGAGTTCGAAACGCCGTTTTAGACACATCTTCCCCTTGAATTTTAACTTGATGGTAACCGGATCGGAGGTCAATTTTGGAGAAGTAATTAGCACCTTGCAGTTGGTCGAACAAGTCGTCTATTTGTGGAAGAGGGTATCGGTTTTTTATGGTATCTTTGTTTAATTCCCGGTAGTTGATGCACATTCTAAAACTTCCATCTTTCTTCTTTACGAACAACACCAGTGCTCCCCAAGGAGAATAACTGGGACGTATAAAACCCTTATCTAACAACTCTTGTAACTGGTTGGATAATTCTTGCATTTCAGAAGGTGCAATCGATAAGGTGCCTTAGCAATAGTGGCTGATCCTGGGATTAGGTCAATACGGAATTCAACCTGTCAGTTCGGTGGTAATCCAGGTAAATCTTCGGGAAAGACATCGGGGTATTCACGTACAACGGGGATATCCTCTATGTGTTTTTCTTTAGGGTTCTTTATGGTCACGTTTGCCAAAAACGCCATACACCCTTGGCGTAAACATTTCAACACTTTGAGATGAGGCACGAGAGGTAATATCGAACCGGACTTCTCTCCCTGTACTATATTCATTTTACCATCCGAAAGAGGAATTTTAACTATCTTGTCATTACACACAATCTCTGCTTTATACTTGGTTAACTAATCCATGCCGACTATAATATCGAAACTTCCTAACTCTACAGGGAGTAGGTCAATAAGGAATGGGTGGTCATTTAGAATAATGGAACAGTTTTGGACTATTTGGTTAACAGATATAGAGTTACCGTTAGCGAGTTCTATAGTACAGGGATTTGTTAGTTCACTAACTAGCATATTTCCCAGGGATACAAAGCTAGTGGAAATGAAACTTCTATCGGCACCAGTATCAAATAATGCAGAAGTGTATTGATCATAAACTACAAGTGTACCTGTTACTACATTCGGGTCTTGTCGTGCTTCTCCTGACCCGATAACGAACGCGCGTCCTCTAGGCGCACCAGAAGTCGATGCTTGGTTCCGACCGGTGACTGCTCCTTGATTCAGCTTGGGGCAGTCTTTCTAAAATGCTCTGTGCTACCACATTCATAGAAAGCATGGCGAGTTGCTGGGGATATGATTTGTTGGATGGGTTGTTGACGAATCGGTTGCGGTCTATGTGGTTGCGGACGGCGAGGTTGAGTTGCTTGGGCTGGTCGGTTGACAATCTCCATACTGACTCTACAACTAGGGCCATTGTGCCCCGTTCTCCCACACTTCTGACAAACTGACGATGTGCACTTACCCGTGTGATGAAAACTACATTTATCACATTTTGGCCATAGTCCCTTGTACCTGTCTCGTTTCACCTCAGAACTGCTAATGACATAATTTTATATTGTCGGGCGAACACATTTTTTTGTTTGCCTTCCTTGTGATCCCGATCCATAATTGGTTCGCTTCATACCTGATGAATCCCTGGCCATTCTCAATAATCCACTTCTCACCAAGTCAAAAGTGACAATGCCGGCTTGAGTCACGGCATTCTCAAACGATGTATGACCAACAGAGTTCACCAAACTCCTCACTTCTAGGGCTAAACCCCAAATATAACGTTCAATTCGTTAGTCTTCAGGAGTTACTAACCATGGTACTAAGCGAGCCAGTTCATTGAAGCGGTTCGTGTATCACAAATGATCCGCTCCTTTTATCTCTAGACTCCAAAGTTTATGTTCTAACCATTGTATTTCATTCTTTGGGCAGAAATGTTCTAGCATCAATGTTTTGAGTTCAGCCCAAGTCATGCGATTAACCGTATCTTGCCCTTTTATCTTACTGTAGTGTTTCACCACATCAAAGCGTGATCCGCAAAAGTAAAGACAACATACTTGACAATGCTCTCGGGTGGACAATTGCTAATATTAAGAACAGATTCAGTCTTCTCGATCCATTTGATCAATCCGTTTGGCCCTTCTGTGCCTTTGAAATCAATCGGTTTACAGGCCATGAAGTTCTTAATTGAGTATTATTTACGAGGAGGATTACAATTATTATTGTTATTATTTGGGTTCGGTGGAGGATTATTGTTGTTGACATTATTTGTATTAGGTGGGGAATTATTTGCATTGGGAGGGGCGTTTGTATTAGGTGGGGGAATATTATTTGTGACAGTTTCGGTGTTGGTTGTCACACCCCAACCTAAGGCAGAAATGCTGGGGCGCGATCCGATTGCTCACAGCTCGAAGATACTATCATGTATAAAATGTGACAATATCTAATTAATTATTTACAAATATTACACACATTATCCAAATATATAAAACAATTCAAATACACAAATATGAGTTCATATAACGATTATCTTGATTATATCCTAAGGTCTTGTCTACGTGTCTAACTTCAATCTTCAATACAAGCAACCTGCATATGCGTAGAAAATGGAGTTTTGTCAACAAACATGTTGAGTGAGTTTACCACCACGTTTTGACACCAAAATAATTTTAATATGATAAATAAGCAAAACGTAGTAAATGCAGTCCATAAGCAAGTAAGTTGTCGATTAAACCATTGCCAAGCGAATCGGGCGCCGGTAAATCATCTATAAGCAAATAATGAGAATAAGACCGTTGCCAAGCGAATCGGGCGATGGTCAATGAGAATGAGAAGCCTATCCCAGGGGATATGTCAAACGATTGCATACAAACACAAATAAGCACATAAGTAAATTTGATTAATCACACACAATTACACGTTTGCTATTTGTTGATATGTATGTATAGATATGTATATATATATAGTATGATATACGCATATGTCCCCAAAACATTTTAGAAAACTGTATAAAACTCACCTTAGTTTAAAGGCAAGCGACGAGTAAACGGATAAGCGAGTCGTCCAATACGTGTCAAACGAAATAACTGATCAGAACCTGAAACTTTGTGATATGAAACTATAAATAAAAACGAACTTAATGCCGCTGGAATCAATCCAAACGGATGAGTAGAACTCTAGTTATGTTGAATTAAACGTTTAAGCGAGCTGGTACAGACTAGAATCCAAACAGCGAGTCGGAAGTTGGGTTTAGTCAGTAGCCTTTCTTTATGAGAATAAAAGTCTTCTGGACCAGACGTTGAATCCGACCAGAAGTATGAGAAAACGGATAGTCAAACTTGTTGACTATTTTGCCCTTTAACGAGTTTTAAACGAATTGACCAGTCCATACCCTTCAACCACTGAAATTGATTGAAGGTTATTGACTACGGAATATGTGTGAACGATTTTACAGTTTACAACTTACCCAGAAAGTGAAAGGATCGATGAGAAACGGAAGTCAAAGATCAACGTATAAGCAAAGTCAAACGTCAAGGCTTGTATCTTTAACGATTATGCAAAAACCACACGGCTTAAGAATGAGCAGAGGTAGGTGACGTCTGGAGGTGGTCCTTTAGGGTTTGATTAAAGCTTACAGCAGATGTTTAATGGTTGTTTATATAGAAAAACATAAAACAAACTAATTATGGGCTTTTTGGCCTGTTTAAGCAAGTAAATACGTTTTAAGGAAAGAATCAATGAAATATTAGTAAGGATCTGATCTTGGGTAGAGGGAAATGAATTAGTAATTATATTTTAGTTATATGATGTTTACTTGGCCCTTAATTCACTCAAACATGCCAAAAATAAACGATTTTATACCTTAAACGAGTTGTTAAACGAAAACGAGTTATGATTCTGACCAGCTAGACCATAGCGCCGCGCAGCGGCTACCACCCTTGGTGGTCACGCAGTGCCCGGGCCCTATACTTTGTTAAATGTGCATTACTTGAACTAGTTTTAGTATAATTTGGTTTTGAACATTGATTGAAGTACAAAGGCCTAAAGTGAACATATGGAAACTTATTTACTTAAAAATATTGGATTTTCAATAATAATAAAGATCTAAAAATGTTTCGTTCGTAAACGAATACAGGTTTGAAAAAATCCGAAATGTTACATTGGTTGGGGGAGAAATGTTGTTTGGTTGTTGATTTGTTTGCATACTAGCATTTACACCGGAGGTTACTTGCGTTGCAATAAGTGGGATTGTTGCAGTGTCAAAAGATCACGTACACAGATTCGTAACATCCTACATCTATCCATACAACCGATGGATTAACCACAAGCATAAAAATAAAAGCACCGCAATCACCCAGTAACAGTTCCACAGACGGACTATCATCCTGTCCAAACATCATCGATGGTAGGCATCTGACTGTTGCAAGTTCAGTACTATCTGTTGTAATGTTAATAAGCACTGGGTCACGTCCCTTCTCCCCTGGTTAATGTTAGCTATGGCTATTGAGTATCTATCACACGGTCAGTCAGGACAGCCATCCAAGAGTTATTTCCTATGTTTGGGTGGTAGGGGTTAGAGGTAGGTATACTCAACGAACGGGAAGGTGGAGTACCTATCCTAGGACATGAAGGCTCTCCCCGATGGTAGGTAGATCTAAATGGGACTGAGGTAGGGTCAATCGGGGTTACCATAATACGAGCAGTTTGTCTGACTCGTGCAGTAGCTGAAGTCGTCAGGGACAGGTGGACAGGTGGAGTGGGTGATCTAGCTACTCTAATAGGTGAATGATGATGACTGGTAACTTCGTTCTGACCTCAGTGTGGTGACCTGGGTGGATAACTATTGCATCTGTAGCCGGACAGGTCAGGCTCGTTTCTGGGTAGCTCTCTTCAAATCACTTCCACTTCAATCTCTTCCTCATCCTCCTCCGGATCTTCCTCCGGATTCTCTTCTGGGTGCTCCTCTGAATCCTCCTCTGGGTCCTTCTCTTTATCCTCCTCCTTAATAGATATTACCAGTTCTTCTTCCGGTACGTAGTCGTTATTCCTTGCCATATCTCAGCACAATGGTTAGTTATAAGAATAATATTTATTGCTAGTGTTAAACTATTTTAGGGAAGGTTAATTAATTAAGCCAAATTTAATATTAATTATATTAAAATATAATATTAGTTTTATTAAAATTTTAATTTTAATTATAACTAGAATTAATATTGAATATAAATTGTTGGTGCATTTTGTGACCGTCGTTATGCAATTCTGATCAGCGGAAACGATGTACGAAGTTAGGACAACTTCGTCATAGGCGAAGTTGTAACAACTTCTGCCATAGGCGAAGTTAGAACAACTTCGCCTACAGGCCCAAGCCCGTGAAGTTGTTTATATATATATATGTGTGTCTTGGTTAGGTTTGTGTATCCAGAAAGTTAGAGTTTTGAGTGATCAGTTTATTTGTCTAGAGAGAAACCGAGAGGGAGAGTCGTGTGGGACGGCCCGAGGTAGAGCTCACCTCGGGTCGGCCGTGTTTCTGTTTATGTTCGGTATGTAACGTGGTTTTGATTATTATAAAAGATCTGCAGATTTGTGTATCCTGTTAGTGTGTTTGTTCGTGTATGTGTTTTGTGTGTAATCGTGTTCTTCGTCTTCTACACCATTAAACGAGTCTAGGAGGATTCCGCACTCCTAGACCTCGTGCGGATCTCGTATCGATCGGCGACGCCCCGCGCGGGAACTTTCAAGTGGTATCAGAGCCTTAGGCTCTTATGCTATGGTTCGAGATCTGCGTTTTGGTGTTTCTGGCACGTTTCTGATGTGTTTCTGGCCGATCAGCGCCGCAGGCGAAGTTATGGGGTTCAGGCGAAGTTGTCGCTTAAATTTTAGGGTTTAGGCGAAGATATAAGGTTAAGCGAAGTTATTCACAACTTCGCCTACCTCACAAGTTCGCTTATCTCAGGCGAAGTTATCTGTCAGGCGAAGTTTTGGACAGGCAAAGTTATGGACAGGCGAAGTTAAGGAGGTGCGAAGTTGACTTTTAGGCGAAGTTGACTTTAGGCGAAGTTAAAAAAAAAATGTTTGAAGTTTTCGTCTGTATGGCCAGGTGTACACGATTATTGTGAGACCGAAGACGTTGTTCCGTCAACGAGTGAAACTTGTTATCTCTTGGTCTTACGTGTGAACAAATACGTGTCAACTCTGGATATGGAGTTGAGGTTGTGAATGGGATATTGATTGAAACTGGATATTGACACATATTTGGGTGTTTGTGGGCAATGAAATTGTTGTTGTTCGAGGTTGACCAACTGAAGAAAGTCAAATTGAACTGAAGGTTTTTGTCATTACTGGATTGCGGTCAGAGCATATTATTTATGTTATTTTCAAGGCGTTCGAGAATTGGATCCTGAAACGTGATGCTTATTTATTAAAGTGAAAATTCTGGAACAAGTTGGATTTAATCGGGAATTAAAGTGTTTATGTTCTTGATCGTTATCCCTGGTGATTGAAGATGCTTCGGATTAATTAATGGTCATGTGTGTTAGATTCTGTCAAGGCGGTTTTGTGATGAAATTGATCACTTGATGTTGAGTAGTTGAAGATTAAACCTTATCGTATGCCGACGTGTTGGTGAAGTTGTGGAGGGAGCCCAACTTCACGTGTTGGTGAAGTCAGAAGGACTCACGTGATTGGTTGAGATGATCAATTAGGCACGGGGATGCATGCATTTCAAAGACCTCAATCTATATAGTCGGAGAAGCTTACACTGAAGGGGAGATCGGATATGGAAGACGCTGGGTGATTGGTAGATTTGTGAAGCTACAAGATAGTTTCAGATACGGCTGGTTGAAGGGCAAACAGAAGATCATCAGTTAAGAGGGAGTCTGTTGGTGCATGTTTTGTAACAGATGATCTTTTATGTTTGTTAGAATTGAGAGCAACGGTCAAAGGGGAGTCTGTTGGTGCATTTTGTGACCGTCGCTATGCAATTCTGATCAGCGGAAACGATGTACGAAGTTAGGACAACTTCACCATAGGCGAAGTTAGAACAACTTCGCCATAGGCGAAGCGAAGTTAGAACAACTTCGCCTTAGGCGAAGTTGTAACAACTTCGCCTACAGGCCCAAGCCCGTGAAGTTGTTTATATATATATATATATATATATATATATATATATATATATATGTGTGTGTGTGTGTGTGTGTGTGTCTTGGTTAGGTTTGTGTATCCAGAAAGTTAGAGTTTTGAGTGATCAGATTATGGAGGGTGCAATCAGAGTCGGAAGTCAACAACAGGTGGTTGTCAGTTTCTCGGAGGCAGATTAGTGTCATGGCAATGCAAGAAGCAGACCTCAGTCGCCATTTCAACCTGTGAAGCAGAATACATGGCAGCATCCAACTGCTGCTCCCAGGTTCTTTGGATTCAACAGCAATTGCGCGATTATGGTCTGAATTTCACTCATACTCCTATTTGCGTTGATAATACTGCTGCTATCTCAGTAACTAACAATCCCGTAAAGCACAGCAAAACTAAACATATTGACATCCGTCATCATTTTATTCGGGATTGTGCTGAGAAGAAACTGATTGTGCTCGAAAAGGTTGATACGCTAGATAATTTCGCTGACATGTTTACGAAAGCGTTTGACAAAACTAGATTTCAAAACCTTGTTGAGCTGAATGGGATGATCAATCCCGAGTAACCATGTTTTGTGACTTTGTTTAAAAAAAAAAAAAAAACCACGTCACTATCGCTTAGAATTATGTCGGTTGCCTCAGTTTGAAGGACATGTCTTCGGATATGTTTGGTCCTCATTTCTACTTGTAGAATATGAGGATAGCCATTAACCAGATGACTGAAAGTGACCAGGGCGGTTTATGATGTGTTTTTATTCTTTCGCTGAAAATTAGTCGATCATACTTAGTTAGAAGGACACATACTCGTATATGGTCGGTCCAGCTGATCCATTGGATCTTCAGGATAGCCGTTTACCTGAAGACTTTGACTTGATCGGGGCGATAGAAGTTAAAATTTTTTTTTGAGGGAGATGAAATTATTTTTCAAGTCTACTACTTCGTAAGAAGTTCCTTTACTATGTTTAACAGAATATTGATCCAACCTTGGAAAGTGATAGATATACTGATTCTGTGTGCTTAACTAGTGAAGTTATTAGGCCTAAAAGACTTTAGAACAGTCATTGTATGTCATGGTAGCTTTTTATGGTGCGTAACAGTAGAAGTGATACTAACTAAACCTACTCGATGTTATGTGTAAACTCCTTGTGAGTTGTGCATGTCTCCATATATATCTTTCCGAATGATAGGCAGAAAAGCGATTACCCAGTCATACACGAGCCCGTGAGTGTTCTGATTCCTGTAAAGATAGCGTGTCAAGAAACTGCAGTGATCCAGATTAGGGACTTGCAGTAGTTTACTACTCTGAAGTCTGTGTAAATACTTAAAAAAAAATGTGTGAGTTATTGAGACATTATAGAGTTCATAATGATATGACTTCTCAATCAAGATGCAAGATAGAGAACGGGAAGAAGAGTCCAAAGATCGAAGAGTTCCTACTATTTAATCAGACACTACGGGTCGAGGTTAACTCGGGGTGACTTGGGGAAAGCCAAATACGCTTTGAGAATAGATAGGAGGCATCATAATCTCTGAGTTGTTGCCCATTTAAATTTTGAGCTTAATTGAACCTAACCCGTATCACAGAAACGATGAAAACCATTCTAAGTTATTTACCTGCTTACAACCTGTTTCTTTATGTCATAATACAGCTGAACACGGATCTGTGTGACAGTCACGTAGTTAGTATGATTCCTGTTCGGATCTTTTCTAAAACATGGTAGTCCCTATCGAGACTGAAATTTGATCCCGTGTACTTTATTTTTAAAATTTTTTTTCTACTTATGTAGTTGTATGATTTTATACCTGGTTACTTGGTCTTGATCGTATCATTTAACTCTTTAAAGGATGTTTTAAAACTTAATTGCAAATTGTTCAAATTATAGGGTTTGTTTTGAAAATTTTAATCTCGGCGAAGTTGTGCCTAACTTCGCCTGCCATAGGCGAAGTTATCCATAACTTCGCCTGTATAATTTTGACCCTATATAAAGGAAATTAAAGGTCAAACTGGTTCATTAATTTCAAAACCCAGCGAACTTATCCAGCGAACCTAACCTCTAAACCCACAGCGAACTTATCGATTTTCTTCTGTGTTCTTATTTTCAAGTTCGAATCCGTATTATAGGTGTGTACGATTGTTGTATCGTATAATCACGTTCCTTAACGTTAATCAATGGGTATTTCAACCCGTTTTCGTGACCTCAGTTTTTCGAATCTTCATACCCGATTTTCAAACGTATTTTTACGTGGTCATAATCAATCTAATCGTCTAAATCGTCAGTAAATCAAGTTTTACGGAGTCCGCAATCTCCAAATTGACCCGATTCACGTCGATTGAAAACCTAACTGATGTCGTTTCAGATTCGGCGAAGTTACAGTTTAGGCGAAGTTATCCGTAACTTCGCCTGAGATTTAACTTCGCCTGATAATTATTTTTGAAACAGTTTATGAGGCGATGTTGTGGTTAGGCGAAGTTATCATTAACTTCGCCTGGACCTTTTTACTTAACTGTTAACCAGCGAAGTTCAAGTTGAGGCGAAGTTGTTCCCAACTTCGCCCCACCTCTAACTTCGCCTATGGAGAATAAATCACAACTTCGCTCATGGTAACAGGCGAACTTGTGATTTGCTTTGACGTTTATCTAACTTAGTCTGTTTGATGCAGATATGGCTGATGTAGGTGGTGCAGGCGATGATGACGGTGGTGACAACCAAAGACAGTTCTTCCCGGGTCACAACATGTGTATAACATTAGACCCGGAGGCGAGCGGAGTTGATGATTTCCGTGAAATCATCACGTTCCTATTACGCTCGCGTATATTCCACGCGATTACGACAACACTGCCAATATCCTTGCCAAACATTGAGGATTTTTGGCAGACCGTAGAATATAACTGTAGGGTCGAGCCCCCGGTGATGCGAGCAACAATCAACAATCACATTGTTCAGTTCTCATCTGAACAGATCCGGGCGGCTTTACGATTTGGAGATGAGACGAGGGATGACCCGACAGATTTTGTGGCTCCTTTCCGTGATGGAGCGTTTCTGAGGATGGGATACTCTGGTCCCTTGGGAGATACTCAGAGAAGGAAGGGGTTTTTGCTTGACCAGTGGCGCTTTCTCATGCATGTCATGATAGTATGCATGTCAGGGAGAAAGGCGGGCACTGATGGCATGGGCGCGACCATGCAGTAGGCTATGACTGCTCTGACTTATAACAAGCTTTACAGCTTTAGTCAGATGGTCTTCTACGAGATCGATCGACAAAGAAGAGCGGTGGCGCGTGAGAGATTTATCATGTATCCAAGATTTCTCCAAATGATCTTGAATCATGTTGCTCCAACGCTACCTCAGCGCCGCCCAATCCGATACGTCGAAAGTGTGAGCAAAAGGATCTTTGCCCAATGCAGATCCTCCAGTGCGAGGAGCAAACCTGAGCTCCGTCCTCGACATACTCCACTATTCGGGTACTTGATCAACCCGGGGTATGTGCCTGCTCGAGGGGACGAGTTTAGGGACCCGGCACCACAACAGGCAGGAGCACCTCAAGCTATACCTGCTGCTCCTGTTGTGTCACCGGAGGAGAACGTTGACCTTGACGCAGAGTTTGGCGGTCAATGATTTTTTGACATGGAGAGGGTTGATCCAGAGGAGAATGTACAGGTCTCGGTTGAACGAGCTTCGGGTGTGAATGTTACTAGGGCAGCTACAACGGTGGCTGGCTCAGATTCTGATGATGAAGTGGCCGAAGCAAGACAGATTTTGGTAACACATGAACGGGTTCATGGGAAAAGAAAAAGAACTGATGATGAAAGCGAGTCAGACTATGAAGAAGAAGTTCAACAGTTGATCCGTAGATCAAGAAGGGAACGGGCAGGTGCAGGATCGGGAGCTGGTGAGAGCTCGAGGGTGGTACGTTTCACCCCAACCGCACTGTCCGGTATGACAATGGTTCCCTCAACATTACAAGTTACAAGGCCAAGCGCCACGGATATTCCCGTGGTGGCTACCTCATCATCTTTTGGCCTCCCACCAACTACTTTCCAACTTTCGGCTCCGGAAATCGTATCGTTGCCACCTACAACTCTTACTCCAACGGAGGTCGTGGCACATTTTATTGAGTCGACGGTTGTGGCCACTGCAGGGTTATCGGTGACGATACCACCTGCGGTTACGTCTATGCCTACTTCTGAGGTCCCGGTTACATCGGAAATCCCTCCTCAGTACACTCAAGATATATCTCATCTGAGGTTTGATTTCGATGCAACCTTATCAGACTCTGAACGAATAGCAGCACTTGAACGGGTCGTGGCAGAACAATCAAGGGTGAATCTTATCCAGACCCAGGCTATTCAGCGCCTAATTGCAGAGAATCAGTTGCAGTCGTCCCTGCTGGTAGAACATGGAAAAATCATAGATGCTTTGAAGGAGTTCTTGGCATCTCAGGGGGAGACGAGCTGTAAAGGCGATGAGTTGAGGGCTAAGAAGAGAAATGATCGAGACGATGATCCCAATGCATCGAAAGGTGCAGGTGGTGAGTTGCCAAGAACTGTACAAGCTCTTGGGACTTCCACAACTCAGGGGGAGTCGACAAGTGCAGCTGGTTGTGATGATGTGGTGGTAGTGGAAGTTGAGGAGATGGATGATGACTTCATGTGTGATGATGATGTATTACCGAGTAATGAGATAGAGAAGATTGGTGCAGAGATTGTTATTGATGATGATATAGAAGAGGGAGAGATAGTAGAGGAGAATGTAGAGCATGAGATTCCGGAAGTCGATAACGCAGATATAGGTAAAGATATGGGAAACGATGAGACAGAATGGGAAGAGCAGCCTAGATGGAAAGAAGGCTATGCTAAGTGGTTCGTCAAAACGAAGAAACCAGCGGTCCCTACAATGTTCAAGAAGAGTTACAACATTAGAGGCTATGCTGAAGCGAGAAAGGGGATTATTTGCTGGATATACGATGAGCAGTTGAGGCTCTTCGTGATTAAAAGGTATGATGGCGTTCAGTACTTCAAAAGAATGTTGAGATCGTTGAACACATTGCCAGAATGTGAAGTGAAAGACTTAGCCAGATTAGGATTGATAAATCGAAGTGATGATAATATGGCTAGAGTCATCGGGAAGATAGTTTGGAAGGAGAGTATAAAGGAAAAGAAGTTCGAGTTGCTGAAACCACAGAAGGGAAAACTTATCGAAGACAAAGATAGAGGATTGAGAGCAGATGGCAAGCCTTTGATGATTATGAAGTATAAACCGATCCGGTGCTTGAAAGAAGTGCCGATAAAACAAATGCCCAAGGATGTGCTAAAAGAGTTGAAGTGGTGGTATGTAGATTGTGAGACAGCTGAAGCAGTGATGGAAGACGAAGATGAACAAGAGCTGCTGAGAGTCTATGATCCGATGCATCTAGTGAACCTGTCTCGAGCTGATCTGCAGGTGCTGAATGAGAAGAAAATCTTTTATATTCCTGCTTGGAAAGACGAAGCAAGGAAATATCAAAGAGTTGTTTCGGTATGTGTACGAGAAGGAGTGAATGCTAAAAGATGAAGATACAAGATTGTTGAAGATTACAAGACACGTGCTTGAAGATAAAGAGATGAAGCTACTGCCAAGGGGGAGTCTGTAGGTGCATGATGTCAGTAGTTCAGTGTCAAGTGTCTGTAATCGAGTTTTTTAGATTTGTGTTTTTGTATGTAAGCGAAGTTAGCTCACAAGTTCGCTGATACAGGCGAACTTGTGAACTAAGCGAAGTTAGGGACAACTTCGCCTGAACATGCCAGGCGAAGTTGTCGTGATTATATAAACATAAGTTACGGCTTGTGTTTTCATTATTCAGTCAGTTTATTAGTTTACGTGTTTACGAGTCCTGTAATCAGTGATTGATATCACGTGTTTAAGGTTGCAATATAACGAGTATTTGTTTATTGTAACGTGTGTTCGATCGTGTTAACTCGTATCGTCTTCTACGCTCGTAACGTCTTACGTAGGGATTCCGCACCTACGTAGAACGAGATATCTCGTGTAGATCCGGCTGGGAACCTACATAAATGAATATAATATTCATAATAAGATTTTACTGTTATCAACAGTATCGTACGTACACATATTCGTACACCTTGTTTTAGATAAGCATGTATGTGTTTTGCACACACACACACACACACACACATATATATATATATAAATATATATATATATATATATATATATATATATGCGTACTCAATATTACTTTTTATACACGTACGTTGCCAGTTTTACCTATCCGCATGTTCCACGACTTCTCCCCGAATTCCCTCGTATAAGTAAGTCTGTTATTATGTTCGGGACCACAACAACTCACTTGCCCTACAAGTTCATCCCGATAACCATAAGTATATAATATTAAATTATTATTTTATTATTTTCCCAGAGTTAATCGAGCCTACGGTTATATTTTGGGTACCCTAAGGGATAACCTAATCTTTTATAACCAATGGTTCTGATACCAACTTCTGTTACACCCCGACTAGCACAATGCGGAAGCGTAAAACGGTAATGTAACAGACAACTCTGGTATCAACAACATTGTTTTTAAAGAAATATTACAAACTAATTTACATTATATTACATTACATTGTTCTATCATTGTTTTACAGTCTATGTGATACAAACAAAACTAGTTCGTTAAACTATTTGATCTTACTACTAACACTCGTGCTTCTATTCACATAGCATCAACCACACCTTGGACACTTAGTAGATCACCAAGTTATTCCAACTTTGGTATCCCTGAAAAGCAATTTAAACGGGTCAACTACAAGAGTTTGTGAGTTTCACGAGTTTCAAGAAAACAGTTGTGAGCAACTATAAGTAACCATTGTAATTATGATATAAGTATGTATGAATATAAATGATGTAATAATGCTAAGCTATAGTGAATCCTTGACTGTTTGTGCTGCGTTCATCCATTTCCCACGCCCAATCAAACATTGTGGCCCCCTTTCGGCCCACAAATGCCCCAAATAGCTGTCTAATACTACATAGCGTGTTTGTATAGTTATGGTCATGTGCAAACGGGGTAAAGTCTCAGCAACACATGCCGGCTCCGTTTGGGTTTGTCAAACCAATAGTACTATTCACAAGCCACCGGCTCGAAGTTAATCATTGTGTTAGTGAGGACTTTCGTGTGTTAGTACTTAGATAATTCACATCAATACATGTTTCAGGTATGTATATGTAAAACTGTTTAAAGAGAGGGGTCATGAAACTCACTGTTTACTCAGTATTCTATAGCACGTATGTTCGAGGTTTGTTTGTCTTGTAATTACCGGTCCCTATAATTAATATTATAATAATATTAATATTCTAATATTATTATAATCTCAATACTAAACTGGGCTGTATATCTAATCTGGGTATAGCTGGAACACCCAAAAAGAGTCAATCGGCTTAGGTTGTGATGTTGTTCAATGTCTAATCCTTAAAACCAAACTTGGCTCAGTTTCCTCGTTTTCCCAGCTGGGCCAAGTTGTTCGTTTATGTGTTCAGAAAACAGTTATGGGGAAGTAAGCTTGGGTAAATGTGTTGGTTGATAAAATGATTAAGTTATAAAGAAAGATCACATATTGGGGTTCCGGATTCGCTACGGGGCCCGTTTCCGTTTATTCAGTTTGATTTGTGGAGAAACGCGCACAATCTATCCAGATTGTCCAGGTTTCTCATAAAAAGGTTCGTTTTTACTTAATTAATCCAAAAATATGAATTTTGATCACTCTTGGTGTTTTGATATTCCCGCAGGTTCGTTAATCACGAACTTGCCGGTTTTTATTAGAATTGAATTTGTTTAAAATTTTCAATTAGCATAATTAATTAAACGTTAATCATTAAATTATGAAAATTTAGCCACTTATCAAATAAAATATTTAGATTTTTATAAAAATATTTCTGGAATTATTTACTGGTTTATTAATTTATAAAAATTCATTTTACCTGCTACACTTAGCCTGAAAATTGTCCGTTTATCTCAAACGATTTCTAAAAATTCCTGGATGCTCAAATTATATCCCAAAATCATCTGTATCAATTCCAGAATGTAACAACTTGGTTCATCATTCTTTTCGGGCCAAAATCGACTGTAAAACTCATATGCACACAAATAAATAAAACACACTTAGGATTTTCCAAATGATTCCAAATTTCATATGTGATCAAAATATACCAAATCTGAGTTCCCCACAAAATTTCATAATTCTTTAAGCATTTTAACTATTTTTCCCAATTAAACGTCCAAATTCGGTAATAAATTCGCCAAATATTCTTGGATGGTCGAAAAATTACAAAATTTGAACAGGGACTCAATGATATGTTCCCTGATGTCCCTGCAAAATTTCAAGACCTAAAAATATACACATCACAACGTTAACCTAAACAGCCCGTAAACGAGTGATTTGGCATTACCTTAGCGGATTTGGTTCGTTTTCGCCTTTCTAATCAAGGTTTCAGGATCTTGTGCTTCTATTCAAGCTAGATACATGTCCTACATATAAAACCAAGCAAGTTTCATCAACAAAACAGCCTCTTAACTTAGGGTTTCGGCTAGGGTATAAAACCGAACTTTTGAACCATAAAAACGCCGTTTAAACCCCTTAATCCCTGTTTATGGCCAAAAAACTTATCAAAACAGGTTCCTAACCATGTGTATGATCAAAACATATTTTTGGACCATTTTTAGGATTGTTTTTAGGAATGATTTTTGGTAACTAAACTACGTTTATATGGAACTAAATAAGTTTAAACATGTTTAAAATGATTAAATTAATAAAAATTACCTAAGATTTTGATGTTTTTGATCAAGAGTAGCAGGAGACTCGTTGGAGTTCTGGAAATATGTGGACATAGAGTATCTCGACTTTCTTAGTAATGAAGTATACTTAATAATATTAATAATATGTAAAGTGTGGCCGGACCACATTTGGGCCCAATTTGGGCCCATTTTGGCCCAGTTTTCTGGGACTACAAGCCCGAACGTGAAAATCCAAGTTCAAATTTATTTGGGGTTTGGTTTTTGGCGCGAAAAATATATCGGGTACGACAAACAGTGCGAAAACGAGTGTTTTTCCACTATTTTTGTGTAATTTTATAAAAACATACTATTTGTTTGTAAAAATCAAAAATATTTTCACGGATCGCTTAAAATATTCCCACTAAGTGTTTTGTAAATTGTTTTCAGCTTAACGGATGATATAATGCTTGTTTTGTAACTCTCTTTCGCGTTTAAATCTATAGCGGGTAGTTAAACGAGCACGTTTTCGTTTAATTAGTTTGCTATCGAACTAAGGCTATAAAACTAATATATTAGCTTATATTAAACGTATATCACTTATAGATGCCCCCCCCCCCCCCCGGGATATCTGGGTCATAACCAGACCCGCTCGGTTAATCGTTCGATCGTTACGTAATACGCGTTTATTTGCTTAATCGGTAAATACGTATTGAGGTGTACCTGGTTTTGGCTCAAATGTCACAGTACGTGTACGTCATTAACAGTTAGTCGAGCTCAGTTTAAGAAGGGCATTACCATTAACTCCGAGCGGAACCAACTACAGGTGAGTTATAGTCCCTTTTATGTGTTATGTTTTCTAGACTGTGTGCATACTACGATGTGTTAGATTAATACACTTACCTTAAATGGTAAGTGTATATTAGATATATGTTTGCGTATGAATGTGAATGATATAGATTGATTAACCAGTATACACGTAGTTGTTATATTATTTATGATTGAAGGAAGTAGAAAATAAATTGTAACGAAGTAGAATTGTAGGGTATGTTAGAGGGCACCGGGCCCTAATAATAACCGATGTACGTAGGGACTGGACCCTTATAATATCCAAGTTATGTAGGGACTGGACCCTTACAATTTCCAAGGTATGTAAGACATCGGATCCTTATAAATTCCAAGGTGTGTGGGGACTGGACCCTTATAATTTTCAAGGTATGTAGGACACCAGATCCTTATAAATTCCGAGTTATGTAGGGACTGGACCCTTATATTATCCAAGGTATATAGGGATCGGACCCTTATAATATCCGAGGTATGTAGTAAGTAAGAAGTATGAACGTGTGTATGTATGTTTGAATAATAGATGAATAGGTAAGTATTAATACGTATCTCCAGACGCGGATTAGTAAGTAAGTGAATGTAATGTGTGTTAATTAACTAGAACTCACTCAACGTAGCTGACTTTTAGTATGCACGCAGACAATTATAATGAGACAAGTTGCTTGATGAGGACGCGTGGCAATAAGAGGAAGACTAACATCGCTATGAAGAAGACTCTCGTGTCATTTATGTTTTACGTTTAAGACCCATGTTAATTCTGTTTAAGAACAAGTATTTATGTTATGTATGAAAGGTTGACTTTTATTTCCGTGAAATGTTTTAATTAACTCTGATTTTCCGAATTATGTGAATGAGTAAATCCAACCAGCGTGAATTAGGGCACCCGGGGTCGGGGGCCTTACACGGGCCCTCCCACTATGTGTATGCGTTTGCGTAACTTCCACCATAAAAACAGTAAACACGTTGCACATAATTCACGTATAATCATAACAACATGCAAGGATAATATTAACATATACAATAAATGTGAATCGGTTTGTAAACAAGCGCATAACTAACGAAATAAAAACTTGTGACATGCTACACCCCAAAAATATTAAAAGCGTTAAAAAGGGGATATGAAAAACTTACATGTTAAATAAGCAAGAAAGAGCAAATAAGCGAAGATTTCTTTAAGCGAGTGAACCGACAGGGTTCGGTTAAATAAGCGACCCTAGATAAATAGATAACTATGATCAAAATAAGGTTAAGGAAAGATAAGAAATAGATGGCCGACATGTTCGGTTTATAATTGTTAAACGAAAAGTTTGTAAAAAATATATTTTTTGTTCTATTTTTTAAGTTAAATGAAATAGGTTAGTTATTTGATTTTTAATCAATTTATTTTAGTTTTAGATAAGAATAAAGGTTATAATAATTATTAGTTAATTTTAATGATTTTGGTTCGTTTCCGAGCCGAGTATTATTTAATAAAACAAGTTTAACGAGTGGTTCATTTTTTTGGTCGGACATGAACTCGGTTTTAATTCGGGTTTGTATCTAACATGCTTTAAATGATAAGATGGTGTGACATGTTGGAAAATCTTAGTCTTGTTTATTAGTTTTGCAAAAGTTAGTTTTTAACATAAAACTTTTTTTTAACCGAACATTAACGTGCCGACGAGCGATAGTAAAAACACAACCACGGTTGTTAATTTAGAGTGACAACATGATGATCACATGATATGTTGTACATAAATAAGATAATAATTACCCGAGGATGGAATATCAAAGAAGAAAGAATAACTTGAAACTTGGATTTTAGCACCATTTGAAAAGCAAGAACACAATTGAAAGTGTAAAGTGTCGTGGTAAATGATTTGTAGAAGTATGAGAGCCTTTGTATAGGCTTCAAATCGTTAATAACAAGGTTGAAGTGGTAAATTGCATAAGCTAGTCATAAGGCTAGTCTTAAGCAATATTAATCACCAAATTAATGAGTTTTGACCCAATTTGGTGAAGGAGGAAATTAATTATCAATAAAAAATAGTCAAGGTTCATCCAAGACTTGCAAAAAACGAGTCAAAGGGCGGGAATTTAGAGAGGATGAAAAAAAGACGGCTGACCCGTCTTGAAGAACGCCGATAATTATACACAATTAAATAACACAATCAAATACTTAATAAATGCGGAGATTTTATTAATAATTGATGATCCGTAAAGCATCAAAATTTTAAAATGGGTCGGGTTTTTATAAATGACGAATGCCACACCACCCTCATCAACCTGCCACCACCACCGCCACCAACCAACCACCCACCACCACCAAACATAATTCCCAACCAACACCACCACTGCCCGCCCCCATCACCACGACCACCACCATCCATTTGCCACCATGCTTGTCACTACCACCTATCGCCACCAACCATCACTCCCAGCTCTCGTTCATCACCCATAGTAACGTGTGGGTCCGGTGGCGGTGCTCTGTTCTCAGATGACTGTGTGGTTCCGTCAGACCTGGTTATCTACGGCGGGTGACTAGCTATGATGTTTCATGGGAGTGCTTTTTAATTTCATTTTTGTTTTATTTAAGTTTCATCTTATTTGTTTCGTTTGATTTTTGTTCTAGGAATAGGGTTTATGATACGATTTCACACACCCGCCGCAACGCGACGGGTCAAAATACTAGTTGTCATTTAAAATTGAAGCTTTCAAAAAACATTATACACGTTCATTAAGAATATATTTTTGTTTTATTATTAAATTATTAAATAATAAATACATGCATATTGACTTGTTTTATTATTGGGTAGGAGGCAACCGCCAAAATATGTATATACTAGATTTTATCCCCGTATTACGGGAGTTGTTTTACATTATTCGTTTTTAGTGTGTGTGTGTATATATATATATATTTGGATTTTAATTTTATTTATTGTAAGAAAGTTAATAATTAATATACTTGAGGTTGAAATGGTTTCACAAATAAATAATATGTTATAATCCTGTTTAAAAGCTATCTAGGTTTAGTGATACCCATTACCCGTTTATTTTCTTTTTTATAAAATTGTTTTTTAATTATAAATAATATCTTTTTTTAAATAAATGATATGTTATAACCCGTTTAAAAGCTATCTGGATTTGGTGACCCATGACCCGCTTATGTTTTTTACTATAAAATTGTTTATTAATTATAAATAATATCTTTTCCTTTTTAAATTGAATATTAAATTTTAGTATATCCCTGTTTTATAGGATTTTCATATCAAATAATTGGTAAGATTAATTTTTAATTCAATGAGATGTTACAACCCGTTTAAGAGCTATCTGGTTTTTGTAAGACTCATACCTATGAATTTAGGTTAAATCAATGAGAGGTCTTCATTTAAAAATCAAGCAATCTGGTGGCTTCCATAAAAAAGGGGAGCGACCATATCGTGACACGTAGGATTTTAGGGTTTTCGTTTTTATATATTATAGATTAAGTTGACGTTGTTAATATTAATAGTAAACAAACAAACAAAAGAAAAAGGAAAAAGAAAAAGAATACGTTGTACATGTTTTTCACATGGTATATCTTTCATGATTAATCGTGCGGCTTTCCAAAAAATTAAATTTATAAAACAACAGCAGATTCAGTGACGACCCGTAAACTTTTTTCTCAGGGGTTAACCGTATCAAGATTTTTACATATGTATAATACTATAAAATTGTCTTTTAAAATGGGTGGAAGCAACCCTAAAAGAGGCTAGGTTCGCCCTAAGCATATTTGTTTGCTTAATAGTTTTCTTTCACCAAATACCAATTTTCTTTAATCTCTAGGATTCTATAAAACTAGAAAAACTCTTGGAGGAGAGAAACACATTCTCACAAGGAGAGGAGAGGAGGAAACCATGTTAAATTCATACCAATTAGTTCCAATTAAAATGGACTAATTTTGCCTATTTTTTAACTTGAAGAAAAACCCTAGTGTTAAAACTCTTTACATATGCCAGATTAACATCTTTACTGTTTAAAGCGTTTTCATTTCTTATTCTTCAAATGCACTAAAGAGTTATCCTTTCTGTAGCATGAAGAGTATTTTTCAAATACTTCAAGAGGGAAAGTTAGTTCAGGTTGATAATCATCTCAACCGAATCAATTGAGGCTGGCAGGAGATTGCACCAAAACCAAATGTATGACCAAATTAGCTTTTGCAAACGCACACGAAACCAACAAATGATCGTAATCAATAACCAAACCTCTTTTATAAAAATGATTGTTGGTTTATGTTGCTTCCCCGCATATTTTGTAAAAAATGTAATCAACAACCAAACCTCTTTTATAGAAACATCCATTGTTGGAATTCTTTTAACCAATTACTTTCAACATTTAGGCCGAGGGTAATGGGAGTGAACCAAGGGGCTTGATCTAGGTGGCAGCAGGGCTTGATTGCGTACACCACTACCACCCTCTAGTGATCGGGGGTGTGAACGGACCAGGCGAGCCGGACCACGGGGCAAAAATTAGCCGTTGGACATGGGTTTGATCAAAAAAGAGCCGTTGGGCCAAGTTTAAAAAAAAAATTTAATTTTTACTTACAAACCCTACCACTACCACTATAAATAACAACCCCATTTTATAAAAATAACACACCATGTCGGGTTCGAGTTTCGGTAATTTCAACATCAACGACCCTCAATTTTCCAAAGGATTGAACTACTTGGACGACGAATCGTTTCAAGATTTCGTGTTCTCTGATATGTCACAATCCGAATATTCGGTCCTGGACACACAACCGAAGCCGGAACCGGTGCCGGCTAAACCCGCAAAACTATCTCACAAAGGTAAGGGGAAGAAAACCAAAGAAACGGGTGGTTCATCGGCACCGGTTAAGCGGAAGGTTACTCCGTGTTCTAAAGAAGAGAAACTCGCGTTGGCAAATGCTTGGATTGAAATATCCCAAGATCGGAACGTGGGTAAATTATTTTTCGAATTTTATTTTTCAATATATCTTTTTAGTTTTGTATGCAATTATTACATTTTTTGTTATTTATTTTGTAGCCGACTTTCAAAGACGTCGAGTTTTTTGGGCCGAGGTTCGGGAATGTTTTTATTAGCAAGTGGGGAGTACGGATCGTACCGAAAATATGATATCGGGTCGGTGGACCGATATTCGTAAATTTGTAGGATTGTTTACCAACCTACATAACTGAAATGCGGTCCGAATGTGGCCGAGTGGGACCGATGATCTCTCGATTTACCAATTCACTTGTGATGAATGGAAACAAGAGGTGTTTAGGAGGTACGGGGATGGTGAAGACGTTTGACGAGGGCTACTTGTGGGAGTTGTTAAGGAGGTGCTCGAAATGGATGCAACAATGTGCGGATGACTTTGGCGAAGGGGCAAAATGTACGAAAACTAGTTCGTCCGGCACATACGTCTCTTCGAGCGGGTCGGAGAATCAAACTGAATTCAACCTAAACTTGTCCGAAGGTCATTTGAAAGACCAAGGTTGTAGCCGCCCCCCGGGTAGGGAACGTGGGAAAAAACCGGTTGGTGATAACGACTTTAAAAAGGAAATTAAGGAATTGTCAAGTGGCCTCTTCTCGATTGGTGAAGCTCGACATACAAAAAACCGGCTCAAGAGTTTGGCTTTTCAAGCCAAAGACTTTAGGCACCTACCGCCATCCGACCAAGCAATAATGGAGGAAGAAAAAGATCGTATTCGGAAGGAATTGACGAAAAAGAAATAAAAACGCTATTTTTATGTATTTTTTTAGAGGTTGTTGCCATTTAAATTTATGTTTTTATTTTCCTTTTTATTTATGTTCTAATGAAATGTTTTAATTTAGTATTTTTGTGTTTAACAAACAAAAAAAAAATCAATCATGCCCCGGATCACCTAGACCACTACACCCTCTGGGGCTTGATCCTGTGGCACGTCAGTGCCTACATGTCGTAAATATATTGGATCACTTGGGATTGGATCAAGCCTCATTATCCTTAGCCTTAACCAATGTCAGGCTAGCTCACTTGGTAAAGTTTTTGGCTCCTAATGGAACTCATGTGTTCAGACCCAGGCAAGGGATGTGTAGAGAGGAGGTTTTGAAGTGTATTAGGAGATTGTAACTTTGTCGTACAAAAAACAAAGTTACTTTCAGCAGTTATATCTATACTAATAATACATATGAGGAGAAAAACATTGTAATTTTACATAATTTTAAAAGTTTAATCAATTACAAATTTTAAAACACATGGTACAATCTTTCAATGTTAAATCTACTTAGCACATGTAAGCTTTCTCGTTTCTTTTAAGTCAATAACTTTTTATACGTCTTTAAAGAAAAAAAATCCACCATAACAATGGTGTTATTTATCTTTGTTATGATTAGGTTATTGCTTTAAAAAATTTAATAATAATTATATTTTATCTGAGTTTTCAGTTAATTGACTGATGCAATTTTTACCTTCAAATACAATATTATAAATCTTGTGTGCACCCCTCTAGTTTAATAAAATATCATTTTATTCATGTAACAATAGTTTTTTTTTTTCTAAAATTTAATAAACAGACCTTGGTATTATATATGTTCCTTTTTAATGGAACGACCGTAACGGTTAAGGTTAGTAAAGAAACAAATTAAGCATAGCCCGGTTGATAAATGATATACTAAAAATCTTATCTATCTAACTATTATATTAAATCAACACATAGTTTCCACATGTCCTTTAATTAATCTATCCACAGAGGATTTCATCTCAACAATTTTTAAAATTATAATTTACCCCACCTAATAAATTATTTAATTTTAATCTACCTGTTTATACTATTAAAAAAAATCATTCTTTCATTGAATCTATAAGATAAAAATATGTTGTATTAAGCATATTAAACATATTTATAGACATATAAATATATTTTAATATGCTTTTGAGACGGCAATACATGTTATTACGTATATCATTAAATTTAATTTTTTTATTGTATTTTTTTAACCACCCGTGTATTACATGGGGTATACCCTATATATACTATTAAACCAAAACTATGTGGACACATGGCGCTAATCTAGCCTATCCACATAGGATGTCACATAAACTTTTACCAATTTTAAAAATGATTGAAATAAGTAATTTGAATTAGAATGAAATTTAAAGTTTCATTAATATATATTAATTGCAATATTACATTTTAAAGTTACTATAACTAAATAATCGACTACATTTTAAATTTGTAAGCGTGATTATTTTTTTAGTCATTTCAAAATTCTAAAACTTTGTAAATTAAATATGTTTTAATATGTTTATTTGCTTAATTTTTACGTAAAATCATCTGCTCACATAAATTTATAATTTTATATATCTTTAAATAAACAATCATAAATGTTCCATCCGTAAGATACACAGACAACTAACCTAGTAAATTATAAAACATACTGTGAACATAATGGCATCAACCTTAAAACTGCAATACCATATTTTGATATACAAGTTTATTATTCTCAGTATTTGAAACATAACTAATAAAAAATAATTTAGAAAGTTAAAATTTGAAAGATTGATTAAGTACATTGCTTGATATTTATAACTAAAAATTAAAAGAAAAACAAACGATTTTGAAAAATTGTTGACCAAACAATTTAAACTAGTTATTATGTTTGCAGATATTGTGCAGGTAAGATATATTTAGTGATTAAAAAAACCCAGTGGCTGGCAAGGAGACAATAATAACAAAAATTTCGTCTTAGATCGTAGGGAAGTTGAATTCCTCTTAAGCCTCGTTTTCCATTTTATTAAAATATTTTCATAATGAGTACAATGTGAGATTTAAGTGTGTGGGAGAAGGTTTATGCTTGGTCAAATCAAGTCTAAAAAGCGAAATTTTTGAACAAATTTTTCAAATTTAATCTTTTTGCAGCAATAAAATCATTATTTCTTTAAATATTTTTTAAAAACTAGGAAACTAAGAAATAACGAGAAACATTAGAGCAAAAATAATCTACCTTAGAAAGTATAAATTATAAATATGGTGTAATATTGAGACTAACTTTATGCAAAATATGGCGTTTTCTCAAAATCCTTCCGTTTTGTGAGAATTAAGCCGCATACAGATATTCAAAAAAATACTCATACATTGGATAGTTTAGAGTGAGTCAGATACTTCGTGCAGATTAGAACTTGTCTTGAGTATTCTATACATGATCGACGAAACGTTGAATAAAACGAAAAGTAATGTATTTCCAAAAACCACAGTCAAAACCAAACCAAACCAAACCCTAATTCTCTCACCAAAACACTAAACCAAAATATAAAGACTATCCTACCAAATTACCCTTTCAACGGTAGAATTCAGTATTGGTCTTTTACCGGCAGACCCTAAATAACTGGAATGAATTCTTTTGATTTCAATTTACTTTGCTGCCTACAATTTGCAAAACCTAGGTTGCCTCTAGAACTTAGGGTGAGAATCTTTCTCTTTAGCCATGAGGTGAGGAAAAATTTGTGCCAAGAGAAACAAAGGCCACCATTTTGTGGAATCTCCAAAAGCGCAATGAAAATAACATAAAAAAAATATATGAACGATGTTTGGGCTGCGAAAATTGGTCTCACGAAGGAATATGTAGAGTAAGTCAAAACCATTCCCGATACGAATATATCAAACTAATGAGAATAGGGATTATTAGGCTCAAAGCCAAATGATCCATTAGAGTTGGAATTTATGTTCAGAGCAAGGCTGAGGAAGAACCGATCCACATCTTGAATAAAACCGGTCTTGATGATCTGACCTTAAAAGAATCATTTGGACTACAAAAAAAAAATTGATTCACCACACTTCGGGACGAAGAAAAGAACAAAGACAGGAAAAAGAAGACAACTTTTGAAGAAGAAGCTCGATTAGTCATACCCCTCCGAAAAACACCCTTGCCAAAATACCCGGAAAAAAACCAACCACCCACACACTAAAACCTTTGGAAATATATTATCTTTTAACATATGCGCACACTTCACAAAGTGGGTGGAGAATTAATCTCTTGACAAGCATATTCTCTGTAAGTTGTATATTGGCTTAGAGTGTTTATACATACAACAATACACGTAGGTGCAAACATAAAGCTAGTGTGTGTGAACTTTGCGAGCACGCGATGTTTTGCATAAAAGAAGCTCATAAAAGCAAAACCATAGTTTAAATATCCCTATATATACTAACACGTTTTTGCTCTTATGAATTATCGGGACTTTCTGAAATTTCTCAGGATGTTTAGCTTCGGTTGACGTGCTGTTAGAAGAATTTGTTCAAAGGTTGCTTGAGGACAAGCAAGGTTCAAGTGTGGGGAGATTTGATATATATAAATTTATACATCTTTTCGGCACTAATATCTCCAAATAAGCGTAATGTTGACAATTATATTAGAATAAATAACCACTAATGTTTATATTTTTTATCTGTATGTAAATATAGCCCTAAAGAATAAAACGAGCTGATATACGAAGAAAAACGGAGAAAAAACTATCAAAACGAACTCAACACACCCCATGGTGAATCAAGGAATGGTCATGTCAAGAACATACAAAGAAAAGAAAAAATTTAGGAAGTCAAAACATGGTCATGTTAACCTCCAACACATCCCATGTTGAAAGTTCAAAAGGAAAAGAGAAAATAGAGATTCTAAAGCTCAACATGGCCTACGTTCAACCTAAACACGCCCATGTTGATAGACATGATAAAAGACAAATTTGGACTCTTCTAGACCCACTACGGCCGTGTTCAGTCGTCAACACGACCGTGCTCTCTCTCCTGCTGTCCAACTGACAATGAGCAATAAATATAATAGGATAAAGTGATCAACACGGGCCGTGTTGAGATTCCAGATCAGCCTATAAATTAAATGTTAATCTTCCACATTCAACACACCTTCAATAGCATTAAACTCACTTCAACCACCTCCTTTCACCACCATTAATAAGGGAATTATTCCCATCCATCCACCATTTGAAGATCAAGGAGATTAAGCTCTTAGAAGAAGTCGTTAGCATCAAAGATTAGACATCCAAATTGGTTACATTGTTCTAATTTGATCATGTTTGTATCTATTAATCTGATGTATAAAATTTTGCTTACTATTGGCTAAACTTTCATAGTATCAACTTGGTTTATAATGAATCTTAATTGAAATTTAATAATATTGGTTAAATATGTGATTGGCTTATAAACAGTAAAGGTCATGTTGTAATTATCACTTAATGAGGAATGTTAAAATACTCTTAAATTTACACTGAGTACCGAGCTTGACGATAAATCGGGAAACTGCCACTTTTGTGAGGCCTTGGTTAATAAAGATATCAACATTAAAATAAACACAACGATTTAGTAGTAAAAATCAAACAAGTATGTCCGTAGATCGGTACTTGGTTCTTACCGATACTATTCTACATATATGATAGGTACACTTGTCTATTTGTGTGTGGTTTAGTTAAGATAATAATTATTTTTTATAAATTTTAAAACTTAACATTGTGAGAAATAAACCTTCTGAAAAACTTAACAACTTTTTCTATATACACTCCACGTTGCATCAATGCTCTTAGTAGAAGTTTTGTAAGAGCATTCACAAAGAAGTGAAGGTTCATAGTTGTGCTAAAAATATAATTTTAGCGTACAGCTATTTAAAGCCCTGACGATTCGCCGTGAAATAGAAAAGGAGGCGAATTGTTGTCTTTGTTGTCGATGGTCTTCGCTTAACCCCGAAGTAGTCTATTCGATGATGACATGTGGCATATAAAGATCTATCAGAGTCATTATAAAGATCTATCATTGTATGACACGTGGCGCTGATTCACTGCCTGACGCACTTATGGGTGTGCCACCAACGGTCCGCCGCGGAATGAGTTATCCGCTCTAACAACTTTTCACACGTGTCGTGTGACGTGTTATATTACAGCCCAACCGACCGCTGCCAAAACCTCGATAGTCTGCTGGTGGTTCGGGAAATTAGTACAAATAAAGATCTTTGACAGGGAAATTGACAGCATTCACAACTTCAACTCTTTCTGTCTTTGCCTTGAAGATCGTGTCGACGAATTCCGAGCAATTGTCCATGATAAACGTGTCATTTCCCTAAGTTCCAAAACCATTCTTTTATTATTGTCGTTTCTTCACTAGGATGAAACGTTCAATCTTTTAGAACTTTATGTTTCTTCCTCTGAAAGAAAACTTGTTTATTCAAAACCTTTAGTAAAAATTTAGTTTAAAATCTTTCAACTTTAAACTACATCTTTGACTAGCATCTAAGCTATATTATAAACTTACTTAAGCAGCATCTGTACCTTAACAAAATGGTTTTTACAAGTTTATAGGCTTGGTGAACGGACATGACTGCGACTCTATAAACTCGTCGAGAATTGGAATAACATCGCGGCTCAGCATGAACTTCGAGACACAACAACCGCTGGTCGGACCAGACACATAATATCTGTAAGCTAGATTGTGCAAAATCTAAACAACTGATTAAAGTGTTATTTCTTACTATAGGTCTAAAATAATCATTTAGTGACAAAGATCAGTTGTAGACTAACACCATATAAAGGCGAATACGCCCCAATCTTTCAAACTATTTGAACAATTAAATTAACGAGTCAAAAGTTTGAATGGACTACAGATCCATGAAACTTATAAACAACGTAATCACTGACACTCAGGTTGTAGCATACGTTTGTTTGGATCCTTATATATGTAGTCAATCGGTGGACACACCGTGCCACACTTGGTCATTCCCCTGCATGCGAAGGTCGAAAACAAGCAGTTCGTTAAGGAATTGGTCTCGTGTATATGAATGGTTGCCAAGTATTAGGATGTTGTCCGCTGAGTAAGCATCGAGTTAAACTTTGTATTTTAAAGATTTATAAAAAAATGTTTTATGAATATTCAGGTTATTTCACTAGCATTTATGCTGACGTATTTACAAACTTTTTTCGGGTAATTAGTAGATTAGAAGATGAGAGATATAGTCATTAGAACTATATGATAGCTCGGATATATTGAAACATATATAAAATATGTAAACAATGGTTTCTTATGAAACTAGCAAATTTTTGTAAACGATAACGGGCGTTTAATTCTAGAGTTATCTATAAAGTAATAAATTAATCGAATCAGATATTTTCTGTTGCATAACAAACCAATGTTGTAAAAGTAGGTTTACAAGGCCGAGTACTCCCCGAGTACTCGCTACAAGGTACGTCGCCGAGGGGAGTTTCTTTAACTCCGCCTAGTTACTAAGAATCTATCAAAGATGGTCAACCTTGGCCAGAATCATATTTAGTCAATGGATTTGAGCCAATTTTGACTTAAAAAACAAAATATTCTTGTTTATATAATATTTAAGAACAAATATCATTTTTTAATTAATGATTAGTAATTCTTAGAATAATTTATTGGTGTATTTCTTCTATTTATATTGATATTTACATATTTTGTTATAAATATTAGTAAAATAATGATATTTGACATATATATAATATCTAAAAATTAATTTTCTTTATATTTACCATGTCCGAGTACTCTTCGATTAGTCCCCGAGTACTCTGAGTACACCCAGCTCCCCAGTCGACCGTCTAGGGTCCGCCTAGCGACTTTTGCAACCTTGACACAAACTCTGATAATTTGACAAAGGAGGTACCAACTGTTGGTTATACGTCTAGGCCCTTGAGATCGGGAGTGACACAACGTATCTTATACGTGTCGTTAAAAAGTATGTGTCGGTATATGAAAGGTCTACTGGCCTTAGTACTTATTGTGAAAGAGAATGTGTCAGTATAGTTGAGGCTTGCGAACCTTGTATGTACCGTGTGCGAGAAAGAAAAGGTGTTTGATAAAATAGAAAGCATGCGACTTTTAGAGAATCCAAGTATTTAATTCGAAATTCCACCACGTATAATAGCTTGATATATTTTTTTTTGTATGAAAATTTCAATAAGAATTATGTATATATGTTCTATGAGTCGAAATTTTGTATTTTAAAGCACCCTAAATCTGTGTATTTATCTAAACTTCTGAGTTCTGACATGTTATAATAGATTTAAATAAAAAATTAAATAAACTTTTAAATGTTTGGAAGACGACATACTTCCCATCAAATTAAATAAATAAATGAATGGTTGTTCAACGTAGTTTCTAAACGGCAAAGCTATGGCTGGCAAGTCATATGAATGCGGCATTGTCTTGTTTCGGCAGGCAGATTCAACGGATCGATAATTATGGCATTTGAAGTGGACTGGACTCTTCCGTTCTTTTTCTAGATAGCATGTGACAAATGCCATATGTGTTCTAGAGCTTCCATATTATGTATTACTTATTCTTTGCTTTCACATTATTGAAAAATGGTAGTTTAAAATTGGTACATTTTAACAATTCAAACTTTATTTCATTGGCTTTTGATAAGTCAAATTTTATAAATGTATCACGAAAGTCTTAATTTTCAAATTGTTGGCTGTCCACGAGCTTTATACTAATGGGGTTAGATTCCGTTAGTTTTTTATGGCGTGCATGATGATGCCGCAAAAAATGTGACATGTATTGCTTATGTGGTAAAAAGAATATTTTTAAATTAAAATTTATCCAAAATAAACGAACCGAGCCACTTTTTTAACAAAAATAAATGAACCAAACCACTTTTTTTAACAAAAATAAACGAACCAAACAACTTTTTTTTAACAAAAATAAATGAACCAAAACACATTTAAAAAAAATAAAAGAACCGAACTACTTTTTTAACAAAAATTAAACAAATCGAACCACTTTTTTTTTAACAAAAATCAACAAACCGAGCTACTTTCCGGATAAAAATAAACTCAGATCGAGAGAGTTCGGGTCAGAACGCGTTTTGGGTAGGAAGTGGTTCATGTCAGAACAATGGTGGTTCTTCATTTATTTTTGTTAAAAGAAGTGGTTCAATTCGTTTATTTTTGTTAAAAAAGTAGTTCCGTTCGTTTATTTTTGTTAAAAAAAATGATCCGGTTTGTTTATTTTGGTTAAAAATAAGTGGTCAGGTTCATTTATTTTTGTTAAAAAGTAGTTCGGTTCGTTTATCTTTATTAAAAAATGTGGTTCGTTTCGTTGATTTTGTTTAAAAACACTGGTTCGGACATTTATTTCTGATAAAAAAGAATTTGGTTCGTTCATTTTTTTTAAATGATTCAGTTTATTTTTGTTAGAAAAGTAGTTCGTTTCGTTTATTTTTAACTTTAATTTAAAAATAAATTTTTACCACAAGCATTTCAGGAAAAGTACACATGCATGTCATATATGATTGAGATTTTTTTACCGAAGACTCGTACCCATACCCATTCAGTACCCGTACCGGTACACATATCCGTCAATTCGGTATGGGTACGTGCACCTAGATTTATTGATTTTAGATAAGGGTACTTTCGGGTACAGGTACGAGTATAAGTACAGGTATTACGGGTACTCGGTACCCGTTTGAATATTTAGGATTTTTATTGGGATCTCCAAATCTCATATGCTAGATTGTTAAATAACATGTATTAACTTTCTCTTTTATTTTTCTATAGAAATTGAGGAAGGAATAAACAAAGAAAAAGGAAAATGGGAAATTAAAAGGTGACTTGCGAAAATTAAACGAATGTTAACTTTCTTTGCATAAGTTAATTTTGTTTTAAACATTTGGATAGGTTTTTTCGGGAGACTTTATATGTTTCGGCATTAATTGCTTGATTATGAATACATTTTATATTATGCTTGATTTGTTTCATTTTTAGGTTTTGTGTTATATTTTGTTTGTGGTATTATGGTTTTGGTATTATAGATAATTGATTGCCGGTACCCTACCAGTATTGATACCAAGTTTAGTGGAGATTTTTGTAAAAAAGTAAACAAAGTACAAAGGCAAGTGTCGTACCTAAAGTACTGGTACTCTTACCCGTACCGGTATCTGTACCCGTACTATAAAATTCGGTACGAGTACCTTCGGGTACAGGTATCGGTACGGGCATACCGATCTTATCCCTATTGTCACATAAGTGTCATGTGAGACCACACGAGTCTGTTTACAAACGTTGTCGGTCTAATAAGAATAACAAGCTGTTCAAGTTTATCAGATAGTGATGTTTCTGATAATTCTCATACTTTCGTATGTTCTCATTGTGATGAATCAAATTTTAAACTAGAAAAGATCTGTCATAACAATGAAACATTAATCATTAATCTTGCTATTGTTTGAGATAACTATAAGATAATGCTTGAAAATGATAAGGATTATAAATAAAAGCTTGCTACTTTGTCTGATAGTAATCATTATTTAAAAGCTGAGATCTCTAACAAGCAAGAGGTAGTAAGACTTTAGTTTGAGGAAATAATGAAGAACAAAACCAAGATTCATGAACTCGAAAGTGAGATATTGGAGTTAAAACAGAAATTGAGTAAATTTAAAAACTCATCATTTTTACTAGATCAGATCATTGAAGTAAATGGTAATCATCCAAAGGGTGCTGAAACTGTTTTAGGATTTGTTGAAATTCCTCCTCCATTTAATCATGATTATACCAGACTACCAAACACTGGGAATCTAAAAGAAGTGGATATTCATTATCCATTGACGATAGAACCTCATGTTACTGTTAGTGAGGCTAAATCAATTAATGAGGAGAAAGTTGAAATAAAGAAAAGTGTTGAGAAACAGAACAACATCTTAACTCCAAAATCTCATATCAAAAGTAATCTTGTTTTTACTTAAACTGATAATGGAGTTGTCATTGAAGACATGTATGAACGAAGTGTGATTCACAAAGACAAGAATATTCCACTCGAAAATCATATTCTTTGTGAACCACAAGAGATTGAAAAATCTAAGCTTGGTAATACTATTGTTTCAAAGCCATCTGAGAAGAAGGTTGTCTCAGATGAAGAATTGAGGAAGTTTGTGAATCCTATTAGTAGTGAGAAAGTTAGGAGAGGAGGGGTTTACAAACTAAAATGGGTTCATCAACTTATTGCTGATGAAGTACTCCCTTTGAGCTTGGTTAACCAGAATCTATTGAAAGAGTGTTTGACTGTGAGAAACTCTTAATAAATGAAACTGATATGTCTTTTGAGGAAACAAAAAAGTTTAATACTAAACCTCAAAAGAAATCTCAACCAACTTTACTAAAACCTATCAGTTTGTAAAATCATTTGGATCAGATACACTCAAAAACATTTCTGAGTGTTCTAACTTGGAATTTTTAAACGAAAACAAGAGGATTAGTTGGTTGGATCTCATGTGAAGGTTGTGACTATTCAACCTGAAGATTCATATGATAGAAATCATTCACCACAAATGTTTGTGGATAGGAGAACTTGTTTCTCTTGTGGTGAACGACGTCATATTTCAATTTGTGTGAATCTACCGTCAGAATGACTAATAAGCCTTTAATAAAGGACCGTATTCCTATGATTAAAATCATTTTGAAAAGGAAACCTACCCTAACAAGGTTGATGAGAATCAAATTGTGATTAATGAAGGTTAATCCTAGGAAGGTTGTTACGGTTAACATTAAGAAGAAGAGTACTATTATCAAACAGGTTGAGCTTGTTAATGTAAGGCCCCGAACCCGGTAGCCCTACTTTAGCGTCGGATTTACTCATAAACACAGTTCTTCAAATCAGAGTTTATTAAAACTTTTCGCGGAATATAAAACATCAATCATTTGTTACAAAACATTAAATCTTTTCTTTGATACCATAACACAAAACTTTATATTTAAAACATCTTTACTTCTTTCTTCAGATGCCAGCCGTTCAATCCATGTCGTGTGTCATCCTCATGCTAACTCTATAATCAGCTCACCTGCGTGCATACTAAAAGTCAGCTACGCTGAGTGAGTTCTAGTTAATCGAACGCCATACAATACATACACATACACACATATCCGTAGATACATACCCATACTTCACTAGTTACCCTTCTGTTCTACATACATACTTGCTACCATACATACATACATATCTACAATCACTAACCTCAGTCTACCGAGAGTACGTTCATAGTTCACCGTCTATACCTGTACTCAAGGTCGTGAACACGTACAAGGTTCGCAGTCCTTACCTATGTTCACCATTTATGGTACGTACAAGGATCGCGGTCCTTCCCTATACCATAGTACATCCACAACACGTACAAGGTTCGCAGTCCTTCCCTATGTTGCAACCTAATTCATAGCACGTATGAGGTTCGCAGTCCTCCCCTATGCTACAAAATCAGCACGTATAAGGTTCACAGTCCTTTCCTATGCTGAAATACATCCACAACACGTACAAGGTTCGCAGTCCTTCCCTATGTTGCAACCTAATTCATAGCACGTACGAGGTTCGCAGTCCTCCCCTATGCTACAAAATCAGCACGTATAAGGTTCACAGTCCTTTCCTATGCTGAAATACATCCACAACACGTACAAGGTTCGCAGTCCTTCCCTATGTTGCAACCTAATTCATAGCACGTACGAGGTTCGCAGTCCTCCCCTATGCTACAAATACAGCACGTATAAGGTTCACAGTCCTTTCCTATGCTGACGCCTATCTACATTACGTATAAGGTTCGCAGTCCTTATCTACGTTTACATATATCATCTACTTCACGTATAAGGCTCGAAGTCCTTAACTACGCCATTACCAGCCGAGTCTATGTCCGACAGAAGCTAGAGGGATTTGCCATCCTAACTTACTATGTCGAACGTAGAACTCACATGCCATTCGTGTACCTAAATACACATACTTACATTATAACATAAGAACACTCTAGGCATTCTTTACCTCATTCATTTAACAACCAGACCCCTTGTCGTTACGTGCAATATCCGAAGATCGTTCACGCCCCGACAAGTATTCATTTGAAATATTCATACATCTTCGATATATAATATTCGTACCTTTATTTTTAACCTGACAGTACGCGCAATATCCGAAGATCGTTCGCGTACCGACAAACAATCATTCCTATCTATCACACATATCACATATGACATACACTTATTACTTAGGATAAATGTATTAACAACACATCGAGTATGCACACAGCCCCGAAAACATAACAAGGAATGGGGCTAGAAACTCACCTGAACACGGTTACGTTCACCGTTAATCGTAATCCCTTTCTTCGGCTGTGCACAGCTGACTGTATAACAAGTACACGTATCGAACAACTATCACTACTCATATCATCTTTCCAGTCTTAACTACTACCCACAACGAACGGGGGTCCGGGGGCAGCGCCCCTGGCAGCGGGGTCTAGGGGCGGCAGCCCCTAGCAGGGTCCAAAGGGCAGAGCCCCTGGCTGGGGTCGAGCTGCCAGGTCAGCTTGGAAAAGTTTTATTTCCATTAACCGTCTTAACACATTTTTCATTAGATTTTTAATTTATTTTCTAATCGAACTTGACTTTAGGCGAAGTTAACCTTAGGCGAACTTAGCTTTGGGCGAAGTTACCAGCTAGGCGAACTTAGCTTTACAGCGAAGTTGCCATCAGGCGAACTTGGCTTCAGGCGAAGTTGTCATCAGGCGAACTTAGCTTCAGGCGAAGTTGTCATCAGGCGAACTTGGCCTCAGGCGAAGTTACCAGTTAGGCGAACTTAACTTTACAGCGAAGTTGCCATCAGGCGAACTTAGCTTGCAGGCGAAGTTCATCAGGCGAACTTAGCTTACAGGCGAAGTTCGTCGCTTTGAAGGCGAAGTTGCCCAGATGAAGGCGAAGTTGCCCAGATGAAGGCGAAGTTGCCCAGACAGCCGCTGTTTTAGTTTCTGATCGGCATTTCGAGCGATTTTAACACCCTTGCTATGGTTCAATATCACCCACTACGCTACCCGACCATTTTTGGTCGTTTATACACTAAAAAGCTTGGATCTTTAAACTTCAAAGATCAAGAATCATACCTTTTTGGGCTTGTTTGGATCTCGTTTACTTGCTTATCACCACTAATCGCTCTCTCTCTCACTCGGGTCTGCCGGATCTGCCCGGATCTGCCTTCGGTCCGGCGGCGGTATGTGTGGTGTGTGTGTGTTAGGGAGTTTGGTGAAATGAAGATATTTTGGGATTTTGGGGGTATTTATATCCCTGAAATCCCATTCTCATTTAACCCATCTCAATTAATCCAAATCCATAACCAACTTCCATTACCCGACACTAGCCCGACCCATACCAACTCCTATTCTTTTATTTATTTTTCCCGAACCCGAGTCAACTTTCCCTCTATTATTAAGTAATATAATTAATATCATTTTGGAAATTCGGGATGTTACAGTTAAACCTGTTTGTAATGTTGTCAAAGATGATGTAACTCCTATTGAAATCAAATTGACTAAGAGGTTGAAGGCAACTTTGACCTATAGGCAATTCCAGAAGTTACATCAGCATGCTATGAAGGAGGTGAAGGATGTTATGGTTCATGTTTGGGGAGTTGCCAACATGAAAACCTAAAATTGTTTTATGTTAAAGGAACATGAGGTTCAACCCAAGATTGAAGCTTGGGTTACCTCTTCGAACTAATCATTTACTTGTGCGTGCAGAATCGTCCAAGACTATCTCAGGTGACAAATGGATTGTGGATAGTGGATGTTCGCATCATATCAATATTAATCCCCTAGCCAACATTAAAGACATTCAAGGAGGTTATGTTGCATTTACGGGTATCAAGGTGGACTAATAATCAAAAAGGGTTAAGTGTCCAATGGGAGAATCCTCTTCGATAAAGTGAATTATTGTGACAAGGTTGATCATAATCTGCTGAGTGTTTCACATATTTATGACAGGAAGTATACAACCTTGTTCACTAATAAAGAGTGTGTGATTCTAAAGCCTAGGTTTGTTATTCCTGAGGAGATGATTATCATGCGATCTTCTCAATCAAATGATATTTATGTTCTTGACATGGCATCGACTGCAACATCTTCTTCAACCGTTACATGTTTTGTCTCAAAAGCAACCAAGAAATACGCGATCCTATGGCACAAAAGGATGGGTCACATCCACGTCAGAAAGATGAATCACTTAATGGCAAATGATTTAATGTAAGGTGTTTCATGGAGCATTTTCACATGAACGATCAATGTGTCTCGTGCAATAAAGGAAAGCAAAAGAAGAAATCTCATCCACTGAAGCAGATCAATTCAATCAATACTCCACTGGAACATTTACACATCGATTTATTTGGTCCAGTGAATAGAGCGAGTATTGTTGGGTATTTGTAATGTTTAGTGTTCACTAACAACTACTCAAGATTTTCATGGGTGTTGTTTATGAGCACGAAGGATCAAGCAACCGTTCTCGTGCAAATACTGATCACAAAGATGGAATCCCTTTAAAAGTTGAAAGTGAGGCGTATTCGAAGTGATAATGGAACTGAATTCAAACACAGTATAATGGAGTTTTATGTATTCAACGTGGTATTCACCATGAATATAGTGCTTTTTATGTGCCACAGCAGAACGGGGTTGCTAAAAGAAATATTCGGACCATTATTGAAGCAGCTAGAACCATGCTAGTAGATCCTAAGCTTCCTGTTCAATTATGTTATGAGGCTGTGAACACTGCATGCTACACGTTGAATCTGGTTCTCTCGGTAAAGAAGCTTAAAAAGACAAGCTATGAATTGTTGAACAAAGTCGAATCTTCAATTCTTAGAGCCATTCGGGTGTCCTTGTATGATGTTAAAGAAAGATGCGGGAAAATTTGAGGAGAAGGCAATAGAAGGTTATTTTCTTGGGTATGCGTCACTAAGAAATGAGTTTTTAATCTCTCATGTGGGTGTGTTGAAGAATGGTACCACGTTGACTGTCAATAGTACACCACACCTCCTGCTGGCAAGGGACCGGATTGGATGTTTAATTATGATGGTTTGTTTGATCCTTTCTCTCCCTCGGTTGATGTACAACATGAAGACTTTCTTCGTGATTATTTGGAAAAAGAGTTATTATCTAATCCAAGTTCTTCTAATTGTCATTTTGCATCTGTACATGATCAACCTAAAGTTTTAGATGTATTATTTGATACATCTGATGATGCTGATTTTGAATATTCTACCTCAGAACTGATAGTTGATACTCATGAAGATAATGAGATACACACATGAAAATCTTCCCAACCTTTGAATGATGAAGCAACTGATGTTAACGTCACCAATTTGCAAGATAATGTTCAAGTTCCTGAGAGTCCTACTTCGAATTCATTCTTATCATCCTCGGGAAAACATTATTGGTGATTTGAATGAAGGATTAACAACTCGTCATCAAGTATAAAATGTGGTTGAAGATTCGTTGTATGTGTGTATTGATGTATGGGTGAAATATCATGTGTTAAATGAGTCATGGCATGTGTTTTGTGTGTTTATATGCCGGAAACACTATTACTTTGAGGAGTTTTATGATTACAGGTGAGCGGAGCTTAATGGAGCTAAATTGGAACATATGATATGGAATGGAAATGAAGATTTTATTTCATTGGATAGAGAATTTGAAGACGAAGACGTGGCCGAAAACGGTGCGTAAAACGGAGCTATAACGAAGAAGTTATGGGCAAAACAGTGCGAGGGGCAGTCACCGTAAAGCAGTTTCTGATTACCGTAGGCTACGGTGGCTTGGGCGGAAAAACGCAATTTTTAGGTTTTTGTTGACTATTTTAAGCCCGGTTCAATCCTAGGCCGCCCATGCTTCATACCCTAACATATTTGGGTGATTTTGGGGCCATTCTCCACCATTCTAACACATATCAATCATCATAATCATCTATGCCATCATCCATTGAAGAATCAAGAGAGCTAATGAAGACAACTATACAAGGCTAATCCGCTTGTGACCGTCTCCAGGTGTAGGGTTGAGTTGTTTGTTGGATTGTTGGTATTCTAAACCTAACTTTTGGATTTTGTTTGTGTGCTTGAAAGTGTTTTTGGTTATTGATTGATTTAGTGTTTATCAGTTAAATGAGTTGTGGTTATCAACAATTAGGATTAAGTTCTAAGTGTCATTGACCTAACTATCTTTAAACCATAGAACTAATAATTCATCAATACCTAAAATTAACAATCAATTAGATTATTGTTTAGCCGTGTCAATAATTCGGATTGAGTTCTGATAATCAACATAGTCAAACCTTTAGTCTTTTGGTTTAGTAATTCAAACAAAGGTTATAATTTAATAGGTTTAATCATCTATCCAATTTACTTCAAAACCTGAAACCTAGAGATTGGTTACCCTTTTCATAATTGTTTACAAATCAAATTAATAGTCGGTTCGTTTAAACAAACCTTATAAACCGTTTGACATTGTTTGTCCGCTTAGTATAATTAGTTATTAAGTATTACAAATTGAACTTGATTAGCACTTTCCACTGATTCCCTGTGGATTCGACGCCTTACTTGCCCTAGCTAGTGAATGTATTTTACAAATGTTTTTGATTGACTTTTTGACATCAATCATGTATGCTAGCATTAATGCCTCGGGAATTCAGAACATTGCCCAATACACTTGATTTCTATCCAAAATTGAGCTACAAGTGTGTATGGTACCTCAAGAACCATCTTGGGTAGAAGCAATGCAATATGAACTGCAACAATTTGTTCATCTTGGTGTTTGGGATCTGATTGACAAACTGGGTCGGGATAAAAAGGCTATTCCAACAAGGTGGGTATTTAAGTGTAAAAAGTATGATAGTGGAGTTATCGTTCGGAACAAAGCAAGACTGGTAGTCCAAGGTTTTAATCGGCGTGAAGGCATTGACTACAATGGAGTATATGTTACGGTTGCAAGACTTGAGGCTATATGAATTTTCTTGGCCTATGCAGCTTTCAAGAATTTCATAGTGTACCAAATGGATGTGAAGAGTGCATTCTTAAATGGGGAATTCATGAATAGGTTTATGTGAAACAGCCTCCTAATTTTAAAGATCCAGATTATGCCAAGCGTGTTTACTGATTAAACAAGGCTCTTTATGGTCTTCACCAAGCCTAGAGAGCTTGGTGTAGTATGTTGGCTGACCATCTTAGGGATAACGGATTCTCATGAGGAACTGTGGATTGTACCCTTTTTTACAATACTGTGAAAGACGATCTTCTAGTCCATATATATGTTGATGATATCATGTAATACCCTTAAATAGTAACCTTAAATATACAGAAATATACATATATTTTTTACATTAAACTTGACCATCATAAGTGACAGCAACTTAACAGCATTTAACATCCGTAGATATGGTTTTAGGCTCAACAAAATGCGGAATCAACAAAGACGAGTCTTGTGTTCGGTTCGCATCACGACTTGATCTTTATTCGGTGCCATAAGCTTTTAGTTACCTGATAGTTACCACCATAAAATATTTAGTAACTTATTATATAAAAGATTCCAAACAGGCCTAGCAAGCCAAGCAAACCTAGCAATCCCAACAGACCTAGCAAGCCAAGCAGACCTAACATGCCAAACAAATCTAGCAAGCCAAGCTGACCTGGAAAGCCAAGCAGTGCTAGCTTCATTAAAGGTGTCCAAATCTGCACCCCTCTTATGTTGACAAGTTATTGTTTTCTTTCCATTCTTAATTCCGGTTTCTAACCCGAATTACCTAGCCCGTTAAGGGTATTTCTGTCATTAATGTATTCTATTTACTTCAAGTAAAACCTCTTATTTTCATCCAAGCATAAAATACTATATGGTTGGTATATGATCACACCTCGGCCTCTATGACGCCATGCTCGTTTATACCATGGTTTCATTGTCCATGTCGGTTTTAAGGCCATATAGACCATAGACGACCTGTTCGATTCATTCTTGTGGTATCCAGCACTTGTGATTAAATCCCACGTCATAATTTAATTCATCCATGGTCATAGCCATGTTTCATATACTTCGGACGTCACCTTCGTTTCTATGACTTCATAAGTCATTTACACGTCGGTTTTGACAAGTCCTTTATTTAAATCGTGAAAAAAAAATTTTATTATTCGAACCAATAATCAAACTTCTTTCAATCATTATGTAAAGATAAATAAATCGATATAATTTCGTAACATAATAAAATGCAACATCTAGTAATGTACTTTAAAGCTTCCCTTTTTGTTGAGCATCCCTTCCGATTCGATCTTCCGGATTGTCACTGGAGTGGCCTATAAATCACTTCCCGCTTAATCATGTGGACACTTTTCTTTTTTATATCATACTAATTTTTTTTACTCTCCGCGTTGCGGCAAGAATGTTTGTACGAAATTGCAGATATATAGTAGCAGTCAAATCTCTATCAATACAAATATAGTATAAATAGCATGTACTCGGACGCTTTGCACATATGAAAAGTCATTGATCTAGCAGTGTCCACATCCCTTTAAGATCCCTTGATCGCACCATGTCCATTCCTTATGGTCACCAACAAACTCGCCGTTTGTGCATGTCAATTCAGCCCAGAAACCGAGCCCGAAACTCTTGAACTTGTTGTCCTATTTGCGGTACTATTCTAGGAGCCACCACCATTGCTATCTTGTGTTGTTTTAGTAATCTTTTCTGACCCGTTATACCTCTTACGCGGTTGTCAAACACCTTCAATTATAAGACATAATTTGGTCCCAAAAAAGGTTAATAGTTGTAACCTCACTAAAATAGAGCTGCAAAAAACAAATTGGCATGTTAAAATATATTTGGATATATGCGGTTTTACAGTAAGGCTTAAAGCACAACTTTAATTTCCAAGACAAATGCCTCTTGTATATTTAGTTTCAAACCATTAGACCTTACTTATTAACAAAAACTTATTTTGAGAAAGAAAATTAGAAAGCATATTTGTCCATCTTATTAACAAAAGCATGCCCGTTAATGAACTCTGCATACTTAATGACGTCATCTGGTCGTTAAACTCAATACATGCTCTGGAATATGATCAAGACTTCAGGCTGCAAACAAATTTAAATAGAACTGTTACTCCACCAAAAAAAAAAGAAGATTCTAGAAAGATCATGTCCAAAAAAAGTTCATAATCCACTTATAAGTTATAATTGTTTATTGTTTTGAAACTGCATATACCAAAAGAACAGAAAATAAAGTCCAATTCCTTATAAAGACACATATGGAGAGAGACTAACTAACAAACCATCTGTTTCAAGCAATGGGTAAATTGAAGCCCTTAAAAAACATGTAAGAAAAGAGTAATTTATTAATTGATTCAGTGGGCCTAAAACTTCAATTTATTTGCATAAAAACATCTTAAAACTACATGTAGCTAAACTTCTTTGGCACTTCACTTGCTATAAGTGTCAATGCATTGCTTCGCATAACAGTTGCAGTATAAACAAAATGCACACTCATAAAATCTGGTAGGAAAAGCATACGATTGAAGCAGAGGAGGCCGTGCAGCAAGAAGGCAAAGAAAAAGAGTCCAAAGGATAACCCTAGCATCATATCACCATCATTACCGTAGTCGTCTTCCTCCTCTCCATCACTTGCCTCCCTCCGCCACATCTTTAGAGGAAGCTACGCCTGCCCCAGATCATTCTCATTCTCATCTTCTTCTTCCATATGAACAAACAAAATAGCCAACAATTTCAAGATAAGAGAAAAGATTAAAGGTATAGAGAGATGAAGTAGGAACGAAGGGCACGTACCGATACATGCAGGATTATTAAAGCGCACATAAAATTTTGGCAGGAAATATTTGTAGCCTAAACATGAAGACTTGAGCGATTGATGAATAGTAACATTCGTGATACAATGAAGTTTGAATAGCAGCTAATAAATCAAAACCTTTAAACTTTTAATTCCGTAAGAAGTATCAGAACTTAAATCTCTTTTATATGCTATCTATCTGATGTTCTTTTTCCTGTTTAGATGATGAATCCTTTTGTTCCATCTATGGATTCCAGCTGCATGAGACCTGTAAATTGTAAATTGTACCATTAACATTAATAATCTAACAGTTTGTCTAATATTATGGTGCGTTAAAAGAAAACAATTAATATGTTGGTCACTTACATCCCCACGTGGTGGCTAACGAAGGTGTGGCAGTGATCATGTCTACGGGTATCATTTCATCACCAATGAGGTGTTCATTCTCTAGCCAAATAATTAAGTCAACATCCCTGTCATTATGCAACGTTATTAAGATAATATTTGACAATTAGAATAAAACATGTTTTAGGGATAAGCAACTAAATATATGAATAAGTTAGGGGTAGTGACAGTACGTTTAGCTAATATATATAGTATGAGTAAAAGAGAAATGTTGCTTACAAAGTCATTTTGTGTATCATATTTAGAACAATTAATTACATCCTTTCATCAATCTTCTTTATTGCCTTGCCTGATTTGAGTGTCTTTAGTTTGTTTGTTTTCTTTCCCCGCCCTATGTAATGTAATTTGTCAAGGTTTCATAAATATTGGGATAAAGATTGATTCACCTTTTTATATGCTAAACCTAAATAATTAAGAAAGAATATGCGGAACTAATGATTATGTCAAAAACATAACTACTAAAACACCTATCATAGAAATGATTAACACATAGTATGCAGTAATAATTATTTGTGCCCAAAACTACTTTGCTAAAGCTAAATAATAAACACAATAAAACTGACTTTAAATCACGTGACCTTAAAAAAATGGAACCCGGAAATCAGAGGCTCAAACTCTCAATACTGCCGTCGTAACCATCGCCACCGTCCGCGAACACCACACCACCACCACCAAGAGTCCGGAAATCAAACCCAGCACAGAGACGTTGGCAAGGAAGACGGTGCATGGAGTGAAGATTGATGATCGTTAGCAGAAACCGATGATTCAATATCAATCTAGAGAGAGAGAAGCTTCTGGTGGTTTTTGCGTAGGACACGTGCTATGCAAGCACACCTACCACCATCCAGCAACATGATCTTGGTAGTACAAACTTCAGAAGTGAAAATTGCAACCCTTATTGCACAAACTCTCCCGTTTTCGTAAGTATATAAATTTATTAACATATGCCAACATTATCCAAAGAATTTATATCAAACTTCTTACGGCACATTTGAGATAATATTTCTCATTCAAGCATTTCTATAGGCATGATTTCTAAGCCATGCATTTATTTAAATTTCATAACTTTCTACCACCTCATATAATCCTAATTTCATTCAAATCTTATAAACAATCAATTTATATTTAAAAGCCAATTCAATCAAGGCTAATACGCTACCGATTGTTCATGAAATTGGGGTTCTTCGCCTGATGGTTAAAACCCACTTCATTGTAGATTTGAACACTAATAAACAAGTAGTTTATGCCAAGTACTTCACAATTTCAACATTTATGATGAATTTAAGCATTCATGTACTATCATTTTCACCATGTTATCATAATCCATTTACTAATTGCAAGTATTCTACTTGCCAACTTTCATTACATATCATCAAATATGATTTCAAGACATGCCTTATGATCATCAAGTTGAGATGATCACTAATTCACCCACATGCTATGGTTTTATCAGTAGTTAGCCATTCAATTTTTTGGTAAATTGGATGAGAAAGAGGTTTTCCCCTCGTTCTCTCTTCCTGATGTCGAGCACCACACACACATGTGTGTGCTCTCTGAATTTTTATGTTTTATCATGCCTACTTTGCTTTTGTACATATCCAGCCCTTATACCTTAGTTAGTTATTTAAAAGCAGTGTTATAAAAGT